>NC_137829.1:11025695-11113195 GCF_963921795.1 Nannobrachium achirus
CTGTCGGTCACGTCACTGTCAATCATCCTGCAGATGTACCCCGCACTCTTCTTCAAGGTTTGTGAGTCAATAACATGAATAACTGTCTATCATACTCTGAATTCAATTTGAAAGGTTAATTACATTACTTTGAGTAGTGCTAATGGACACCAGTGTGAACTGAGCGGTGGTGTCCATTAATTTCAAGGCTGTGTCTGTGTGTGTGTGTGTGTGTGTGTGTGTGTGTGTGCGTGCGTGCGTGCGTGCGTGCGTGCGTGCGTGCGTGCGTGCGTGCGTGCGTGTGTGTGTGTGTGCGCGTGCATGCATTCAAGGCTCTGGTCAGTGGTCACCCAGCGGTATTGCAGGCCAGGCTACAGACACGCACGCATAGACGGCTACACACACGGTCACGCTAAGGAGACGGTGTGACCACCACTCGAAAAGAGATAAGTACAAGAAGAACAGGACAATGTGAAAAGGGTGGCATTTCTTCCTCTGCCTAGTGGGAATGTGTGTGCAAAGTTACAAGGCAATTGTTCAAAACGAGCCACTCTTGCAAACTTTTATGCCAATCTTAGCCAATCAGGATATGAAAAAACTGACAGATCCGACTCTTGATCACGTGACATAAAGTGAGATAAAGTGTAACGATTTGCAGGACAAAATCTGTAGGAATAATATATAAAAAATGTTTTGAAAGAATCTGCCTCCTGGTGGCGCTATAAAAGGCTGATAAGGTGAATAATGCAGGGCAGACGTTTTTCAATGCAATCGCGTTTATTTTTTGCTCAAAAAGGACAACTCCTGCAAACAGGATTGAATATGAAATGTCTGACAGATTTGTCTTGATCACAAGACTATAGAGATTGTGTATGATTGTGTAGGTCCAGTGGTGCCAGAGATTAGCTGTCCACACTACAGATGGATTGACGGACGGAATGGCAGACAGGGGTCAAAACATAGTCTCGCGGCCATGCCTTCGGCCTGGTGGAGATAAAAAGATGTAATCACTTTTGGCCATATGTTTGTGATTCTGATTATGGAGAGGTCAGTGATCTCAATCTTACCGATTTAAATTTAGTTGGCATTATGTGATCTCATTTACAACAACATGTTTATTGTGGTGATGTACAAAATCAGTGGAGGGAGGAGATACTGGGTTTTATGCTGATCCCTTCTCAGACACAGCAATAGAAAAGGATTGCAGGAAGATCGGCCTCAAGGCTAATGCCAAGACAACTAAAGCAATACCACTCAACATGATGGACAGAACCATTGCTACTACCATCGGGGAGGTGCTCGAAGTAGTCAAGGACTTCAAATATCTCTGTGCCTGGACTGGATCTGAAGGTCCTGAAGGCACTTGCCTGGAATGCCTTGTACGGCATGAGGAGAGTGTGCAAATCTGAGAGGGGAGATGACCTCAAGCGGCGGCTGTTTGTGGCTACAGCAGAATCAGTATTGTTGTAAGGGGAGCAGAGACATAGAGAGGTAGATGCTCACAGTACAGCTGGAAAAGGGCCTGGATTGCGTCTTAAGCTGCTGTGCTGCCTTTTGGTGACTGAATTTCCCTTGCTGGATCAATAAAGGACTTATCTTATCTTACACAAGAATGCTAAAGGCACTTTTGAAAAATTATATATTGTTGGGGCTTTTCTGCCTTTATCGATAGTACACAGTAGAGAGAAAGACAGGGAGAGAGACATGAGGAGTGACACGCAGCAAAGGCTGTCGGGCTTGAGAATTGAACCAGCGACTTGCTGTCAGGCTGCATTAGAGCCCATACTGTATGTGATAAACACCTTAACCACTAGGCCAGCGGCACCCCACTGCAAAAAGAGGACCACATCAGAAACGTGGACCTCTATGGGGCAGAGGCAAGGAGGTCAGGGAGAGATGGATGAGGCTGTCTAGGCGCTATGTCAGGCACCCGGAACTGATGGAAAGCGAACTGACAGTGTGAGAGCCAACCCAAGGAGCAGCTAGGAGGGAAAGTAGGCGCACGACCACCTACAGATACGTTGACACACTGTGGCGTGACATCGGAGCTAGCAACACTGCAGCGCTCTGTGGACACTGATGCTGGATAGGAGGGAGCGGAGGGTGGAGATCTAGGAGACCCTCGGATCGGACCGTTTCTCCAGGGGAAGTAGCAAAATGCGTCCAATGTTATATACAGCACATAATTTGGAAGCAACATGTGGAGTATTTGAGACTGGGTTGGGGGTATAGAGGAGAGAAGGAGGAAAAATATATTTCTATTAATTCAAGATGTGGCTAAAATAGCTATACGTTTGGAAATCAATATAAGCAAATGTAATAGTACACTGCAATGACACCTTTAGGATTCTTGGTTGAGCATGCTGTCCCTTAGCATGATTGTCTTAGCTTCAAACTAATGACCATGACCTGATCCGATTATCACCTTTGCTGTAATGATCCTACAAAGGCACACAAATGCAACATCCAGGCCTTTTAACCACAGAGCATCCATGTCACAGTGACAATAACATTAGCATCCCCACCGGAGCCATCGTTAGTAATACCCCAAAATGCCTGCAGCAATTCTCCGCTTCCTGCAGAAATCAATGGTGCAGAAAATAGGAAAAACAAACGAACCAAGCCAGTCCCTTGCAACCCTTATCTAGGACTTCACCTGTCCTCTTTTCCTCTGGATGCTCTCCTGTTTCTCCTCTTCACTTTCTCAGATCTCTCTTGCTTCTCTTATTCTATTGCAATAAATGTCCCCTTTTAACTTTCCAACAACAACAAAAAAAGGGAACATTCCCCTCAAAATAGCCGATCTACAACCTCACAAGCTAAAAGTCTGGGAACCCCTCATTGTCCTGATCTGCAAACCACATACTATACTCTGGAGGGATATGTTATCCATGTTATCGAATTGATATGCTGCCTGCTGGTGTAATTTTTGTCAGTCTAAATTATAATGGATAAGGTGGGCTCAACAAGCCAGCACTATGGATTCTACTGTGTGTTCTTTTCAACTTCACGGCCACAGAGAAAACTTTGCCCTTCAATCAAACTAACACCAAGGGATACATTGTGCGTGCATTGGTTTGTTGAATAGGACAAAGAGAAAGTGGGCTGAATGAGTGAAATACATCAGTGAATCTCAAATCTCAATCCCTTTTAATTTCAAGGACACACAATTTGATATGAATTTGGCCACAGAAACTAGACAGGTCTATCTATAAATTACAGAAATCCTGTCTGTCTGTGTTTACACTCGGAGCCAATCACAGGCCACAGGCCGTGTATGCCTGTAGCCAATCAGAGATGGGCAAAGGGTGACATCATAATATCAAGGCATATATAAGGCTGCATTAGGGATGGTGAGGAGAAGGGTAAGGGATGAGGAGATGGATAAGGATCTAGTTTGATACAATGTAAAATTCTACTTGTTAACTTAAACCTGACACCTGCAAGGGTCCATTTTGTTCCCAACAATAAATCATATAGCTGGGGATCCCCTGGAACCCCCTCAAGGACTCCTGGGGGTCCCCTGACCCCACATTGAGAACCACTGCTCTATGTATTATTTGGAATGGTTTTGGGAGTAACAGGAGTGCGTGTGGCTACTTGGGAGTAGGGGAAGGAAGGAACTTATTCCTGTTGTGTCTGGAAGCTCTGTCAAAAACAAAAAGCCAAACTAAAGACTCTTGAGTTCTGATTTAGGCAAATAAGGAGAATCAAAGGGGAAATATTGTAATTATTGTAATGGCTGTATATAATAGTTGGTATGTGTAATAAATGCAAACAATAGCATATCATGTCAGATAAGTGTACTGTGCAGCTGCAAGTATTTTCATGTATGAATTCAATGCGGTCCAAAAATAGTCTTCTTTGCATTTAGAGTAGCAGGCTTTGCATGTTATTGTTTTAATAGCAGCAGCCTTGAAAATGATGGGAATGTTTTGAAATAATCTGAAGCTGTTCAAATTAAACATGACACGGATGTACAAATAGCTGAAATGGAAATCATACTGGTAGTGATAAAGTCATAAAATAGCAATTATGTCAACCACGTAGATTAACTGAAACCCCAATCTCCAATGGGTCACAAACGAAGTGTGACAGTTATTACTGTTACTTAATACAATACCACTACCACTGCTCATGACATGATTATTTTTTACGTAGTCATGAAGGCTTGATTGCGCAGCTGAGGGATTTCTCCACTGTGCTTTGTCAAATTTGCTTAAAATCTTCAGCAAACCGAAATCACCCTCTGCCTTCTATTCTACCTCCCTCCCTCTGTCTGCTCCACTGGCCCATCGGCAATGTTCCCAATCACCCTCCAATAACCACAGCGCGTGTGGTTGTTAATCTTGTTATTATGGACATAATGAGTGTCTCGGCTTGCTAGATGACAGAGACAGAGTAATACGGCACATTAAACACTACAATCATGCTAATATCTAGAAAGGTACAGTCAGTAAAGCGCAAATCTCCACCAGGATGCATGCACTACCTCCCTCCATCTTTGTCTGTCTGGGGCACGTGAGGACAATACAATAGTTGGAGAAACAATGGACATAATCCCCAAATGAATGAATATATATATTTATAGAGTGCTTTTAGAATTAAGAATGCAAGTCTGAGGAGGTGGCTTTTGAGGGAGGTTTTGAACAGGGCTTTGATGTGCGCTGGGTGAGTTCTAAAGGGAGGGGGCTGCAACTGAGAAAGCCCTGTCACCCCAGGTTAGTGTCTCTGTCGTGGGGACGTCCAGGAGTTTGGCATGACCAGACCTGAGGGGTCAGGAGTGGGTGTGGCGGTGAAGGAGGTCAGAGAGGTAGGGGGAGTTTAGTTGTTGGGGACCTCGGATAGTGGTTCTCAATCTTTTCAGGACGCGACCCTCAGGATATTAACTGGGGACCCCCCACCCTGATGAGCACTAAGAGTTGAGGCATTACATTTTGTATAACATGGTTCTATAGTGAAAATAGCAGATCTACATGCTCTGTGAGCATACAGATTGGCTATTTTCTGCCTCTAATATTTGACAATTTGGCCAATGTTTAATTTGTCATTTTAGAGGTATTAAAAGGTCCTTACATTAGAAATGTGCATATACCCTCTATACACTCTACAAAACTTTATGTTGGTTTGTTTACTGTTGAGTGAGAAAACAATGTTGTACATTAAGTTAATCATCTGGGAACCCCCCCAAAATAATTTGGCGACACCCCCTGGGGGTCCCGACCCACAGGTTGAGAACCACTGACCGTGGAGGTGGCGAGCGGTATTTTCAAATGTATTCTGTGTTTGACTGGGAGTCAGTGAAGGTTGCAGAGGACTGGTGAGATGTGGTCTCTCAAGCAAGTTCTAGTTTTGCACAATCTAATTTCTTGAGAACTTAGCAGTGTTGGGTGTAACGTCGTTATAACTAACGACGTTACGTAACGACATTAGTTTGTCGGTAGCGGAGTAACTTAGCGAGTTACATTTTACAATATAACGGTTAGTTACTTCGTTATATTTTCAAAAGTGTCCCATTTTCACTGTTCATTTTGTTACCACCGATTAAAAAAGAAAATGAAGCCCCGAGTCAAATTTCCTCCTTCTGTCTTATTCTGTCAACAAATACACGTGTGTAGCTGTCTGTCTGCCTGTCTGCCTCCCTCTTATGTCAGCCAATCGCATTCCTTTCATCTCTCCAGCTCTGCAACGCGCGTTATGTTGAAACCAGGAAATCAACTCACTCACTGTTGTTGACTGTTGACTTGGTGCTCTCCATCCATGTCCCACAAAACAACGACAGAAGCTGCTGCGTCCGTCTGTAATATAGCCTACGTGTTGATCGTTCCTCACAACGGGGAGATATTAGTAGCGTCCGTGCCTTTAGTTGTCCGTGTGTAAAAGTCCGCGTCGGTAGGGTATTAAAATGGATTTACTGTACATCATCGGATCGTATCTGGACGGCGGATAACGATGGATTCGGACCCGGCCATTTAACTCCGGTATAGAGCCTCCATAACAACGCCACGGCATCGAGGTACTGTACAGTTTAATGCTGGGGAGCGTTGGTCTTTTGAAGAGGACGCATGAGCTAAAAGGAGGCTGCACTCTTGTCTTTTTATGTTTACCAAACTTCCACGCTGGTGGGTTTTAATGGTCGGTAACGGTAGCTCGTTAAGTTACAATTGTCATTGGGTAGCGGAGTAACTTAACGGATTAGTTTTTCAAGTCAGTAACTAAAGTAACTTAACGAGTTACTTCAAAATGTAACGATACCCAACACTGGAACTTAGGAGGTGTCACTGTATAGGAAGGAGGCTATTAGAGTAGTCGAGTCTGTCACGAAAGTGTGGATGAGTGTCTCTGCATTCTGCAGCAGTGACTGACATCAGATAATAATTAATAATTATTTCCATGGTCATATCGATCGATATCCATACCGATAACGATATTGCAAAACCAGTTTCCCAAAAGTAGGTTTTACCGTACACCTAGAATGAAATATAATTATGTGATGCGGGATGCAGATATAGATTTCTTCAAACACTGCTTTGTGACCTGATTTTTAAACCTAGTGAACACTACTCTCTGTTTCCAAGGGCCAGATTTAAACAATATGTCCCCCTGCTGTATAGAAGGGCAGTATTTATCTCATATGACACAACATGCTTTTGTTATCATTCTTTCTAATATATAGCACTCCTCTGCACCACGGATGTGCAGAGGGCCACAAAATGTCTTCACACAGAATTGTCAACTCGTTATACTTAATTTCCATCTTCAGTCTGACATTGACTCCACTGTGACCGATTTCCGAAGGGGGATTCAATTTTCCGTAACCAATCACTAGAGACTAATGCATCCACCTAAAAGTAAAGTCGACACTAATACGTAGCCATGCCATTGCAAAAATATCTCCCCTTTGAATAAAGGCCATCAAAGCATAATGTTGTTCAGATTTCAAAGTAACGTAATGAGCACTGCACATTGGTAATTTTCCAGCTGAGAAATGCTGTTTCATGTCATGATGCCAGACCAGAATCTGTTGACTCGGATACACAGGTTTGGACCTAGGCAAATAAATACAGTATTTTGGGATGTTGTATCAGGTGGTTTATTACGTTTGGTATTAAATGATTGTGTCTTTCTCCCTCCTCGCATGACTGAAGCTGAGCAGTCATTGCAAATTACAGTAGTTTTCACTTTCAGAGATTTGAAATAATTCAACACACTCGAGACATTGTTTCCCTGTGTAGGTAGGTCAAAGCAAGCCATTTCTCCAACAACGCATCAATGTGGTTGGCACATAGTTAATGCTCATCATATCAGGATACCTTTTGATATTCGTCCAATGACGACATGATGACTAATTAATCAATTAAGAGACTGATTTTTATCCGACGATTTTGTAACTCATTTCTCACCCAGTGGCAGTGCCAAGTGCCTAAAGCTGTAATCTTGGGCTCGGCTCTCCCTCTGACAACCTGGTGAGGCCCCCGAAATGAGCTCATGCTTCCTTCAGTGCATGAGGAGTGAGCAAGAGATGAGAGGGCTTGAGATGCGGACTGGATCTTATTAACCTAGTTTCAGGTCGGCTGCTCCCCCTCCATTTGCTTAGATAATCTGAATATTTCATAGGACTTTCTACTGGTACAGTTTACTTGCATTTTCTTTTCTCAGGGTGAGTGAGTGAGTGAGTGAGTGAGTGAGTGAGTGAGTGAGTGAGTGAGTGAGTGAGTGAGATTTTTAAGCTGATCCTTTGTCAACTCAGAATAGAATAGGACGTGTAATTTAATAATAGTGATGGTTATGAGGATGAATCGATTTTAACTGAGTGTAAAAATGTACCCTCTACACTATCAGGCCAGGGTTAGATTTAATATACAATGTCTTGAATACCAGTTGTATACAAGTGTCTGAGCCACCACAATTATGTGATTATGCGTAGTGATTGGAGACCTTAAGTTAATTACTAGGGAGAGGTCAATATCCTGTCTGTCTCGCTACTCGTCAACTCCCTCCCTCCCCCCCCCCCCCCCCCCCATCTCCTTACCACTTCACCCTCCTACTCTATCCTTTCTCCCTCCTTTTCCATCAGTGCTTCTAAGTAGAGGAAAGTGGCTGGGAAGGAAGGCAACATATAAGTTAGGAGTGATCACGGAGGGAGGCGTCCTCACACGTCAGAGGTCAGAGGAGAGACATTGCTCTCCTGACCGGCAATCTATTATGCCCTCAAGCAATTTTCCTTGCCACCGTGCCCAAATTAAATTTCAAGTATTGGGATTTTTTTCTTCTTCTTTTTATACATCAGCACAGTCCATGTGGGGATGCTGGGGTTCCACTGATTGCCTGGCTCTGGCTGTGATTGAATGGGGATGCCACATGCCTCTCGAGCCAACATGGGGCTACAGAGTGAATACCAAATGGCACTGCATGCACTTCTGTGTCGAGCAAGACGGTTCAAACCAGACGAGTGAGGCATCGCCACATCAGTGAGTGGGAGGCAGGGAAGCCCAGCATCACATGACATTGTATGCCACACAGTCCCATTTGTCACCCCAGCAGCACAATAGAAACAGCATCGGAGCTATGCAACATGCCTTATCAGAGGAGTTCACCTGCACAACCTTTGCTCTAATAATGCAGAGGTTTGTGTACAGCTAATTATATTTAAAAAATGTATGTAAGCGGCAAGATATGCCATTTTGTTCTGCTGTTATAGCCGTTATGTCCGGAACCCTTGTCATCTTACACCCCAAAATGTATTGTATATTGCGATACAGTGGAATGTCCAGAGTAAACAGGATTTGTGTGGCCAACTGGGAGACTGCGTACACAGCCTCATTACATCAGTCTGGCACCATCAGCGCATCAGCGATGCACCATGGTTGTCATGCTGCATGCATGCACGAATGCATGCAAGTGCATGCACATGCACACACGCACACTCATACCAACACACGCACAAACACACACATTTCCCATCCAATTCACTCCTACGGGGTCTTGGAGAGACTGACCTCTAATTCGCTGTGACTGCAGTCCCCAGGGCTTCTCTCTGCTGTGATAAATGGGCTCTCTGCTTGGCTGTATTGCAGAGAATTCAGGGAATCCCCAGTTTCTCTTCGCCCTTTTCCTGCTCCTTTATTTCCTTTGTAGATTATATAATGGTTTAGTTACATCCTTTGTAATCATAATCAATGTATCTATTTTTCTTTGGCCAATCAGGGACATGCTGTTGTGGCAAATGTAAATGTGTATAATTAAAATTATAAAATCAATATGAAATAGGGGAGTCCGTGCCTCAAACCAATGTCCCCTGCTTACCCACAACAATGCTTGACATTATTAAGAGACAGTTGCCTGTGCCAGTCACTCACTGAATACTAGCTGCATTGGTAGGAAGCTAACCGGCATCAAACATTGACAGCAAAGACATCAAAGTGGTCAATGAAATTCTGGATACATAAGCCAAAAATACTTTCGCATGAGGTAAAGGACAATGCATTGACCAGAGGAATAAACTGTCCCATGGCATGAGCTCTATCGGTATCTGTATAATCTATTAAAAATTGCCACTACAACTGGACGCGCACACGCACACTCTTCTGGCACCAATGTTACAGGTTCATTCGTGCTTCCTTGGACCTACGAAATTAATCTATTTAAGTCAACCCACAAACCATAGCTACCATGACAGACAGATGAAATAAGAAATAATCAAAAATATCATTTTGAACTAAATGAAGAATTTATCAGCCATCTTCAGTTCTTTCTCACTTATCAGATAACCACTGTGACTACGCCTACTGCAATTACACAGTAATAACCAATGATCAACTGATATATGCTGGCCTAATAAGACTGAAACAATAATATCATAGACAGCTGTCATCCTTTAGCCTTGGTCAAACAAGACTGAAACAATAATATCATAGACAGCTGTCATCCTTTAGCCTTGGTTAAACAATACGTTATTAGAGTTCTATTAGCTCACCGCCATAGAATAGACCTACTTTTCACTGCTCTTTGTAAATTACATGAGCTTAATAATACCATATATCGATATCAACACATCAAGAACCCGCCTGTTGTGTCCGACTTAAAAGGCTATTATAATGTATAATACTAAAACGTAGAGTTGGTTCAGCTATGAAAGGGGTGGTGTCTTTCTCTTGGACTCTGTTTGGTGGGACATTAGTTATAACTTAATGAATGCATCAGCGATTAAAAAAAATTACTTGAGGAGTTGACAGCACCAGGTTAGGAAAACCGCCAAACTATACAGCGTATAGCCAATGCTACACCTAATTGTATTTGCTGCATTGCACCTGCAGACGCGCCTAACTTTGGATAGAAAGTGGGCTAATTCCCCTCCGCAATCGTGTGTAGCCCATCATCTTCAGTGACGTGATGGTGGGAAAAGACAAACAGAAACAGAAATAGCCAGAAACAGTCAAATTGGCCTATCTTTACGCGTAAGAAATAGTCTCTCATTCAAAAAGAACAGATCGTTATTCCCAGGTGACCACCAGCGCTGTCAAACACGTTTGGCTCACACATTTGCATTGAATCTTTTTTTTAAGATTAAAGTATAATGCACATGTAGGCTACTAAAGATCACTGGTCTCACCTGGTGGTCCCAGCCAGTGGTGAAGTGTCGGTGGGGTAAAAGGTGAACGGAGATCATAGCAGGTTGTAGTAGTAGTTGCGGATGTCGGTGCGTCTCGGGCACCGTCTGATCGCAGCAATCCTCCCGCACCGTCTGTCAGGGGTGTTCCCGGGAGGAGGGGGCGTGGTGTAGGAAGAGGGAGAAACACTGTGTGTGTGTGTGTGTGTGTGTGTGTGTGTGTGTGTGTGTGTGTGTGTGTGTGTGTGTGTGTGTGTGTGTGTGTGTGTGTGTGTGTGTGTGTGTGTGTGTGTGTGTGTGTGTGTGCGTGCGTGCGCGCGCGCGCGCGCGCGTAAAAGTAGCTACAAAAAATATTGCAGAGAGAGAGAGAGAGAGAGAGAGAGAGAGAGAGAGAGAGAGAGAGAGAGAGCGTATGTGAGCGACCCTGACGAATATGCTCATGTTTTTATGCTCCTGTTCAATAATATATAATGTGCCTGGCTATAATCTCACTGTTCTCACATAATCACTCGTGCAAACAACATCGTCTTGTCCCTGTCTTGTGCCACCGGTCCGGTCCGTGCGCGTGGACAGTCTGCAACTCTGCATATCCCCAAAATTACGTCATCCTATTCTTCTTCATCTTCAACTTGTTCCATCCTCCATGGTCATGATAGAAGACCAATGGTTCTGTGGACTGGTTGTGTTTCCTTTAAGTAATAAGGGTAATAATAATAATAATAATAATAATAAGGGTAATAATAATATGGTAATATGCTAAAAAATAAAAAATAACAACAACAGTAAATAATGTATTGTTATTACGCAATAATAATAGACCTAATATTAATTATTATGATTATTATGATTATTATAGTTGTTAAAGCTAAAGTTTCCTTATAGTGCAGTGGTTCTCAACCAGTGGTCTGGGCCGGAGCGGGGACCACCAGTGGTCCTTTAGCATGTTCCAGCCAGGTGGTCCCCACCCAGCTAAATGATGGAGAGTTGTAACCAAATGGATTTAGTTTCATTTGACGCTCTCAAGAGTTAAATTATTGTAGAATATCTGCATTACCTATGGTGCCATGATCCCCACCCCCTTAAAATTATGTTTTTATGTGACCACACCCACCAGTTCATTAAGTAGGCCTATGTCTGGTTGTCAGGTGGGTGGTGAGGTGACCCAGCTGAAGTTAACCACAGTGTTGGGTGTATGATAAGTGTCATTAACTCAGTGTTTTTCACTTTGGCCTTTTGACTCTGAGGCTTTCAGTTTTCAGGAAGTAACCAAAAATACACAAGGAAGGCAAATTTGCACATTATAACCCCACCAGGTGGTCTATAAAGAGTAATGTTAATTCCATAGACACATACAAAACAGAAAAAGTACAAAACATGGCACCACCTCTTTAATTTACAAGAAGTCTGCAGTCTGCTGCCTGTTATATAGAGCTCATGATGATACAGCATGGAATTGCGGACAGAATCTTATCCAACACGATAACAAAATATTGTAAGTTCTGGGTCTGAGAGGCTACATCTCATCAAATGGTGGTCCGTGGCTCAATGCTGAATAAATAATGGCCCTTGATGTGAAAAAGGTTGAAAACCACTGTCATAGTGTATTTAGGTCAGGACATGCTGCTGCAACTCTGCCACAGTCCAAGTGTGTTGTCTTTTGAGCTCTCAGCACACTCACTCAGTTTAGGCATTCTAGTCATGACATGTTCATGTATGATCTCTATATCAATGGGCATATTTTATAAAGCATACAGATGATTGTACACTGACTTCTGAGGGGTGTTTAGGCCTACTCCCACTCCCAACTCCCAATGGTCAATATGAGAGCATGAAAATAAAATACAAAATCAACTTACAATTTGAATTAACACCTAAACATATAATTATGTATTTCTGATTCATTCAATTTCATGATCAAAATGATCTTTACTGTCTGAATTGCTATAGGCCTACATTGCAATGGATTTCTAGGATGTCTGGGTACGTGTAGTAACAAGATCGCACCACAGGGTGTCAGCAAATAATCTGCTTTTCACATAATCTGCTTTTCACAAGTCTTTTATTTGCACTCGTTGTCTTCGGACAGGAACAGTAACAGACATTTCTGGTCTGGAGCTGAATTGTGTCAGTGGTAACAATGGAAGAATATAACTCCGGGGATGAGGTAACGCTTAATGTGATAATATAACATGATATGTGTTGTAGGCTAGCAGCTAGATCATCTATGTATAGGCTATAATCATCGTTTTGTTAAAATTACAAGCCCGTGACGCTAACGCAGTTACATTTGGCTATTAAGCTCAGCTAACTCTTATCCCGGGGGTGTGGTGACTGTGGTCAGTTGCTGTGTTGTCTGTTATTGATGAAGTATGAATGGAATCTATGTTTCAACTGTCAGAGTCTCTCTCAGGGATCACCAGAGTACATTCTGCGATGCATTTTTGTCTGCATTCACAGAATACTGTTAAATAAATTGTGGGAATGATGACACAGTAAGGGCTGGGCGAGATGGACAAAATCAAATATATTTTTGGCCAAATACCTCTGTATAGTTAGTTATTATGATGATATTGTGGGCAGTGGGTATCACTATTTGTGCTTTTATAAATAAAAAGAATACACAGATTTCTGATCATATTGATAACCAGACTCCCCGATGATATTTAGTCTTAATCACAATATTCATTGGCAGTTATATCAATACATTGCATAGCCCTAGAAGGATAGCCCCTGACCACGATTAAATAATTATCTGTAAATCATTTAATGATGATATTTCAGTTTCTTGCTAAAAAGTGTGTCCTTGTTTTTTTTACATGTGGTATACACAACAGTGAGTAATGATTGACCCTTTGGCCTGTGGTAGATGGTAGAGGTTTAATATGAATTGTAACTTTGATGATCAAAGAATAATAAAAGTATTTGTTGTACAGTCAGTACAGAAAGTACTTTATTATTTGATATCCTATTGAGATCAATATAAACAAAAGTATGCGTAAAAAAGAAAAAAGGCGTGGTTCTAGTATCCAGGTCGTACTAATGAATTTTTCATCATATTGTAGGTGATCTTCAATGCTGATGAGGCCAATGTCTCAGTTAAGGAGGTAGATTTTGAATTATTTACAACAAACTCTTACCCTTTTTAAACTGTGAAGACAATTTTTGATGTTATGTGTGGGTTCATAACTAACTGTCTTTGTGCCAGTGCATTGAAGGTGTGATTGGTGGAACAGACTATAACCAGAACAAAGTGAACCTGTGGACTGCCACCATAGTGGAGCATTCTCTCACTCAGCTGGTCAAACAAGGGAGACCATTCAAGTACATAGGTACTGTTATACGCTACTGCAGGGTTCCCCAATTAGTTTTCCCCAAGGGCCAAATTATGTCTAGGGTACCAAGCCGAGGGCCACAACATTGCAGGGGGCGACGGTGGCGTTCCCGCTACTCCAGTGACAGTTCGGATATCGTCGTTGTCGGGTGAAAATCTTGTATGTCCAAAACCGTTTGTTTTGCATTTATCATTTTAAAAATGATTTAAACTAGTGAAAACAGCCGATCTACAAGCACACAACGCCTCGCACCGCGAGGCGTTGTGTGCTTGTAGATCTGCTGTTTTCACTACTTTTGTGCGACAGCCTTGTTTGATGAAGCAGGGCTTTACCTTGTGAAAGAACGTACACATTTTGAGATACAAGGTTTCCACCCGACAATGACGATATACTAGTGTTGTTGCCAGTGGTGCAGTGGTGATTCAATGTTTGGGGGGTCGCGAACGTCGCTCGACACCTACTATACAGGTCTATTGATATGCAAATCGGCTAGTTTCTTTGTTAAACGGTTGTCGAGGTGTGAACTTCGGTGGGTGCGAGACCCCGGCTCAAAAAAGATATGGGTCGTCGGGGGCGCGCGACCCAAGACCACTGCAACACTGGTTGTTGCTGCTCTTATACCACCATTATTACTGGGGTTGGTGGGGGCCAGACAGTAGCCCCCCACGGGCCGCAAATGGCCCGCGGGCCGCCTATTGGGGAACCCTGCGCTACTGTGTGTGTGTGTTGTGGGGATGTGTTCTCAGTAAAGATAAACATTGTGATTTGTGAGTGATGTGACTTCTGCCTCGTATCGTCTTCGCAGTGAACTGTGCCATCATGCAGAAGAGTGGTGCTGGTCTCCACACAGCTAATTCCTGCTACTGGGACACTGCCACTGATGGTGAGGGGCAAATTTCACTGCTCATTAACAATGTATTACCAAGATGCGCCAACTGTGGCTGCAACTTTCTTAGCGATTACTCTATAGATTTTTTTTTTTTAAATAAATTCATTCAACAAATCAATGCAAAAATCCCAAGGTTTTGATTTCCAACTAAACCCTTTGCAGCACTATTAACTGTATTCAAGACCTGTTTTATTTGGTGATGTAGTGTATTTTTGGGTTTGAATTCATATTTTGCTCTACAAGTGAATGTTGGTTGTGATTTTCTCCTAGGAAGCTGCACAGTCAGGTGGGAGAACCGCACCATGTACTGCGTGGTCAGTGTCTTTGCTGTTGCCGTGTAAACGACACAAACATGCTCTACATATTACTGTATATTTTGTTTGCACAATAGCTAGCTGCTCTTTCAAAAGGCGTACACACAAGCCCGGAAGATCCTATGCCGAGTACTTATGACTGGAAGTTTTGCAAGAGTAACTACACAGTAAAATCCTGTTATTCACTTACCGTAAGCCATATACAGCAGGGGTCTTCAACAGGGGGTACGGGACCCCTAGGGGGTCCTCAGAGTTACTACAGGGGGGCCGCCAAATCCTTGTGTGATAGGATAATTATTTTAAATGAACAACTTGAACCCTCGCATCCCTATACTCTGAGGACAACTTTAGACAAAAATAGCAGATCTACAAGCTCTGAACTACAAGCTTGTAGTTCAGCTATTTATGACAAATAGGTTTGGTGTAGAGGTAAAAAAAAGAGCAGTACATCAGTACAGAGTGAAAGGTCAAGTTTACCTAAGTATCAACAATTTAAGATTTTAAGTGGTTAAGTGTCAAACAAATCTATCTATGAAATCGATGAGAATCTCCATCACATTTATACAATATGTAGGGGGGGGGGGGGGGGGGGGCTGCTTCATCTCCCTCTCAGCTAAGGGGTCCTTGGCCTGAAAACGTTGAAGACCCCTGATATACAGTATACTCACTTGACCAGGACCCCCAGAGCTCAATTATAGGTCCTCACATTTTTTCTCCTCAACACTAAAGTTAACGTGGTTAATTTAACTCGACATGTGCACAAAATGTAACCAAATGGACTGCAAGGGACCTTGAGGTTGTTACATTTTGTACACTCTGAGTTGCAAATGGTTAAATTAACATCAACATAAATGAATTTAAAGGACGACTTCACCAATTTTCAATCTATCTTTATATAATTGGTCATTACTCATGCTCATTATAATATGGTAGCATTTGTCTCACTCTGTGTCTCGGAGGAGGGCTGCGGACAATTCAGAAACCTGCCTACCAGTGACATCATCTATGGGGAATCCACGCAAATTCCTGGAAAGTTAGCATGCTATATTGGAAGCCATTGTTCTCACATTAGACACATCTGAAACATTGTTTGTAAAAAAGAAAACAGATAATGTTACTGGTAGGCAGGTTTCTGAAGTGTCCACTCACAACCCTCCTATGAGACACAAGCAGAGTAGATACTGTATATATATGATTTACCATTTTATCATGAGCATTAGTGACTGAGGACCAATAATATGAAGATAGGTTGAAAATGGGTGACATCATCCTTTAACATTCAGGTTTTTCTGTGTAATCTCTCCCCACAGTTGTATCTTAAGCTTGGGATAAGAACTGATTTTCATCAGTTGATAGCCTATATATGATCTCTGTGAGAGTGAGAAGATTTAATAACTGCAATTCCAACAGCCAAAATGGTATCAACTTTCCATAATACATGATCTGGTTCATTACATTCCAAAATAAGGTAGGACACCTTCTAGGTAGGTTAATTCATGACTGAAGTACTATTTAAGAAATACTGTGTAATATATATTTAAGAAAAGCTTTGAATTGATAGTATTTGTCATGATTGATGAGCTGCAGCCAACTTGTTACTTGTATAAAATATTTGTACCAACTGGACCACAAATTGACATTTTAATGTTTTGTATTGATCTGGGTAAAGGTCTACGAAGATTTGTGTTTATGGATTTGTGTATGTGATGTTCCTGGCCCCAGGCCAACACTACAACATGCTCAATGTCCAATCCTTTAGGGAAGAATATTCCTCTGGACTTTTTTAGATGATAGAAAACTGCATTTGGAGTTCTGTTTGCCTGAACAAATTAATTGGGTTTAATTGTTTAAACATTAAATGTATTTAAGGAAGCACATCTTTGTCTTCAAATGAATGATGAAAATGCCCAAATCTGCACACTTAAAAAAGGGGGGGGGGAAGAAATAAGTCATGATGCAAGAGTTTTGTGAATCATTTATTACATTAAGGCAAATGTTGAAATGGATGTCTGATGTTTAGGTCCGTTCATCGGTTTTTATAAAAAGGGCTTGTACAGTATCTGTTTCCAATGCTCAAGCCCTTCAGGTACACAATATTGAGCCGCCTAATATATACTTTGCTTTATGGCTGTAGGTTTCCCTGAAAATAACAGGTTTTTAGCTAAAAAAACAAATAACAGGTTTTCAGCTAAAAAACATCAGTTATTATAAGCAAGTGAAAACAGTCTTACAAAGTATACATTAGTAAGAATGAGTTGTTACCACCATAGCCCACAGGAGGTCAGCATAACTGCATGGAATGCTTCTATAGTTGTGTTCAAAATAAAACTACTCAGACAAAATCACAGTATAAATATAAATGTACTTGGAACTTCATTTTTAAAATATTTGTGTGTAATATTCATGAGCTGGATCATGTGTACATTATGCTATGTTATTTTTTTACATTTAGTTTGGCTTCAATTTCAAAGGTTGTCTTTGTACAGACAATAAGAGCTTTCGCATGATACTCAAGGTGAAACCTCCCTCTGCACTTGCATTACAAGAAGGATTTAGTGCAAAACAGACAAAAACGAACATTCAAAACACAATTAAAGATTGAAACTTGGTAAAGACACTTCATTCCAATTGATGGCCCTCCCCACCCACATAGATATTATCTAAAAAAGATGTCCACTTAGAATAAAAATAAATAATGAAACACACACACGTGACCAAAATGCAGACCTCACAATAACACAATGTATATGGCACACCATGAATTAGCGAAAGCCATATACATCCAAACAAAGCATCTCACATTGACAATAGCTATTGTGCTGCTCAAGAGTTGAATGGAAACTACAAAAATCATTTGTAAACATGCAAATGAATGATGCACAGAGAGAGCCCGTGCATATTCAGTACTGTGATTAAGGATAGAAATGGCTGTATACCGCACAGAAGTGCGTGGAGATTTACATCTCACTTTAAGCACAAATACACCACAGAAGCAGCAGCACATCTTATGATAAAGCTTTTGTCGAGTTGTAATTAAAGCAGTGTTGGTTGCAGCCATAAGTAGAGGGTTAGGAAAAATACAAAACACTCTCACCCCAGCAGATTAACGCAGTGCCCACATTTGACGCTCTTTACATGCACATGCCAAAATGAAAAACCTCTGAATACAATCAGTCCAAGCACATGGCTCCATGTGATCAGTATTGCAGCATTTCATATAGGTGGATGTCGCCAACTAGACCCTTTCCAAACCTTTCCAAAAAAAGAAAATAAGTTTGTTTACATTGAAGGCTGCAGTATTAATAGCAAGGACAACGTCTTTGTTCTAAAGAGGCTGATGAATGCCACTTCTACAATATATTTGATTGTACATTGCCTACTGTACCTATATCATGTTAAAATCCCACCAGTGATTTGAACACAGATTTCACATTTCGGTATTTCAAGTTATGCATACTTGTATAATTTCCTTAAGGATAGTAGACATCTCTCATGGACTGGTCAAGAACATACTGGAGCCTCATGGTGGATATCTGACACAAGATCATAGCGCTCCAATTGTGACAAAAAAAGTAACAGACAGCGTAGAATTCACATCAGCAGCGGGCTTCCGCACTCTGAGAAAGCAGTGAGGTTCATTGTATTGTCTATAGCGAGGAGCGACTACACCCCCACTGGCAGCAGCCAGCAAAAGGTGGAGAAGCAAACTAGAAAAAAGTTCAACTTTGCCGCTGCCACAAAGCGGCAAGATAGAGCAGCTTCCAACCTGAAGCATGCTATGGACTGAAATGCAGTAGACATGGACTAGGCGTTCAAACAAAGGTGACATGGGGGATTCAGATATTTTGTAAACCCTCATTTAGCAGAAAAACACAGTAAAATAGCTGCCACTGCTGGTGTGAATTCAGCGTTACAGGAGAAGAATGAAGTATCAGAGGTGCTGTGTGCCATCAGGGTTCTCTTTAAAAGGTATGTAGACTAGAGCGTAAATGATATTTTTTGGTTACAACTTCATGTTTGTTTGTTAAAAGGTTCATTAAGAAGATAGTAATCACTGCGATAGTGATTGTTCAGCAACAGGAGACGCCCCATCTCTCCAGCTAGTAAAATTAGTAAACTGAGCATAAAATTAGTGAATAGAAGTTTCAGGTGGGTTCACCAATTTCATCCAATCAGGAGTGACCAGTCCAACCAGTTTAAATTGTGTGTGCTCATTTCTTTGTGCTACCGCTTCCAATTTCACTTGTTTACCCTGTATACGTCCTTTCTCCTGATTGGTTAGAATATCCTGACCTGAAAATACATTTTCTGTTAAGTGCTGGAGGGACAGAGAGGGAATCCTTGTCACGGAAAACTATAAGATTATAGAGCTATTTAACACTTATTTTATGTTAACCAAAAAATATCACTTACTGCAAGCATTACAGGATACACTGTGCTCCAACATCACCATTCCTTTGACCATCTATACTTTCACCCATGTCGTTGGACATGCTCAGTGACTCCACATAGGTAGAGTCATTCAGCATGTCACAAGTTGTGTCATCTGGCATGTCATACGTTGTGTCATTGGGTGTTTCACGCACTTTGTCATTAGCTGGCTCTTTGAGTGGAGTGGGGCCGGCTGACTCCGGGGCCGCCTTGTCTAATGGTCGAGTCTCAGATGAATTAGCAGTGCAGAGCAAACAGAGGAGGGAGGAGCAGTCCCAAAAGCCCTGGGACATGCTGGAAGAGAAGAGCCTTCGGCAGGGATGACAGAACCGATAGAACACCAGCATGAAGAAAATGCCAATGGCATAGGCCACTAGCAGCTGCAGCACAAGCAGCGGGGCACAGATGAACTTGTAGAAGTCTGTCTTGTAGATATACCACAACAGCAGCAGCGAGGCATTCTCTGCAAAGCGCAGTATGTAGTACACCGCCATACGATACCAGTTCTGGGACTTGTTGATCAGGTCTGGGTCACTGAGTTTCAGCTGCACAGCTGACCAGCAGAACATGTTAATGCCAGCGTAGAGGAAAGTGAGCAGGCAGAGCACAATGGTGGTTCCTACCCGTGTCAGTGTCTTTTCTATGTTGTCAGGGAATGGAGAGTGGCTGTGCCAAAACAAAACCCAGGGGTAGAGGAAGAAAACCAGGAAGTTGGCAAGAACCACCGGCAGGATCCAGAGCTGCAGCACCGAGCTGAACAGGACCAGGACCGCCATGCGCGTGGCGATCTCAAAGCTCCGCCACAGGAAGATGCAGACATAGGCCATGGGCCGTATATCTACTTCATAGTCATCATATTTTATCTTGATGGCCAGGATGTTGCAGCGCAGCGCACCGTACACAATGGACAGCAGGGAGATCACCATGAGAGTGCCTGACGTGGAGGGTGAGAGAGAAATAGGAAGGCATTATCAACCAAGGGTCTTGAGGGTACGAGCATAGCAAATGAAAGCGCAGTTTACCTCTGTGTTGACCTTTACTACAGAATCTCTCAGGAATAGAGATAATCTTTAAAACTCAAACAAATACATTATTTTATTTTTATTTGTTTTGCCGTTTTTCTTGTTGCTGCAATGTCAAGGAGACAAAACCCAATAATTTGACTCTCTTAATATGCTTGTATAAAGTGAATCTTGAATATACATGTAGCGTGCACTAAACAAACACCTTTACATACAGTTACATAATACCAGTTTGACTCATGAAAACAACAGAAGCTTATGTCCAATATGGCACTTAGCTAATCAGCCCACGTCACAGTGGAGCTGTGTTCTTGAATCTTGAACGGGGGACAGACTGCTCACTCAGTGGAGAGGGACCACAAACAACTCCCTGTGGAGGGAACTAGCTAATAATTCAGACGCTAAGCCAGCTACAGTAGCAGGATCTCTGTGTCTGCAGTATTCTAATAATGAATGTACCCATAGCAGAGATGTATGACTTAACTCCAGGACTTGGACTTGAGTCACATTAATTCTAGATTTGACAGTCTTGGAAGGCAATGACTCAGACTCTGGCATGATGACTTGAGACTCGGGTCAGATTTGACCACACAATAGTGTATCTACGTTTGTATTTATATTCATGCATTAGAGAAACTTGATTAGCTGTGTGTTGCCTTGTGGGTTCCGGGAGGAGTATTTAATTGGAATAAAACAAAAATAAATTGATTTGGAGCAAATTATTGACAAATCCTGGTACTTTCAGTGAGGTAATATGATACTTTGAGACTGGCACTCCAGCACTGCTGTGAGGAGAACAGACTGAGGGCCCTTATCTTGTGCCTAAACTTATCAGCAATATTTAACTATTTTAAAAAACACTTTAAAATAGTTAAACTAGCCTACATACATACGTTGTGAGCTTGTAGATCAGCTATTTGAATTGAAAGGCAGCACACAAGATAGGGCCCTTAATGTCCATTGTCCACTGACCTATGGGGCCATTAAGGGTAGCCCAAGGTCTAGGTGGCTAGGTGAGGTATTTCAATCAACATACTGTATATGAGGTCCATTATGGATGCATAGGGGGTTTTATTGTTTGTGGTGTGTACCAAACAGAGCACTCCTCCTTTCCCTTTCCTGTCTTGTCAAGGTGCTGTGAAATCACATCCAGCCTATGCTTGTTCAAGGTCATCTTCTCTGAGAACTCCTATTGAACAAAGGCCCGTCTCATCACTTTCTGGTCTCACCCTCGTAAAGGTTATTTTGAGAATTTGAGCCAGAGATCATATTGAGATTTCCTGATTTCAGACTTGACTTGGACTTGAAAGGTGAGTCGACTTCAGCTCTGTACAGTATGTATTGAAAAAGACTGGTCAGACAGACTGATGTACACACATTAGGGATGGGATGGGTGTAATACACACTGAAGAAGGCTGGATAACAATGAGAAACGTTTGTTTCTCATTGTAAGATGCAATAAAGCAAAAGAAAAGCAACTCTTCAATTATGCCAATGTTGCAATCCTTTACCTATACAATGTAATACACAAAAGAAATAACAATCTGTTTAGGTCTAATGAACAAAGCATCTAAAATAATTGATACAAATAACTAGTTTAAATATGATATATTTGTACAAGACTCGCTCATTTTCAAATAAACAAAAGACTTTGATCTGAAACTGTAACTGATAGAGACATCAGGAAACCACATGGCAGGGTAGAAGACGTCTGCAGGAAGACAGATACTGTAAGTGCTTAACTTTATTTAGACACTGTTCACCTCTACTGAGGCGGTTCACTGCCTTCAAGTAGGCTACTGTCAGCTGCGACATCATGACACTGTTGCTGTGTCCAAGGCTTCTTAGGCTTGTGAATTGTGATGTGTGCTGCAATCTTTATTTGTAGAAATATGATATATGAAATCACACCAGTTTAACCGCTGAGCATGCCAAGTGTACGTTAACAAAATAAATGCCCAAATGCCCATCCCTAACTGACAGATTGTTCCATTGTTAACGTCAAGTCATCCATAAAGAGATGGCTGAATAGCAGGTGGACTTATAACCATCAATTAGTTGAGTTGTAACAGGTTCCATTTACAGTACCCATGTTGTTGTTGTTTTTTGCCATTTCTGTTGTCTAGTATGTTGAAATTGTATGAATGTACAAAGAGGGAAAACAAACGGCACTCAGTTTACTCATTTGCCCTCACAGGACCCCAATGGTAATAATCTCTTAATCTTTTTTGTGTTATCCTTTTAACAGATATGTACAAATACTGTATATGTTAATATTTGACGTTTTGATTGACAAAAATGCATGCAAACACTAGCCTGGTTACAGACCCTGAATGTCGAGGCTATGCAAACACAATAATAAACCAATCAAAAAAGACAGACCCATTCATACCCCTCACCTCTCCCAATGGACACCCCTTGCTGTAGAACACATATGTAGAGCTGCAGGGTGAGCTGTGGGGCCGAGCCCAGGAAGGCCTGAATGACAGAGGTGCGGGCGAAGGCTGCCCTGTGTGTGAACAGTTTGCCCTCCGCCTGCCCCACCTGCCGCTCCACCTCCTCAGACTGACCCCTGCGAGGTATCTGCTTCTTCCTGGTGATGCTGACATAGGGCTCCTCCACGCGACCCACGCTGCCATAGATGCAGAATGCCTCCAGACACCTAACAACCGAAGGAACATGGAAATAGCATAGTTGGTAACATATTGTTTTTGTGGCAGAAGTACTGCAGATAACACAAACAAGTATACACACAAATTACAGTACATCTACACATCCATACCTATTCTACACCAAAATGCACACACAGGCACCATCTTGACTGCTATCAAACCATCAATGAGGAGCGGGAAGCTAATTAATGAAGTCACCATCATAAACAGCTTTCAAATCAGAGATGAATTTCTAATCATCTAATTTCTAAAATAATTTGTACATGTTTGGCCTACATCATAAAACAAGTACCCAAAGCAACCCATATTCCACACAACATATAGGCTACTATGACAGTTTATGTCTCTACATTATGAACCCTCATATCTGAAGATGTCTATATCATCTGCCAAGAAGTATAGTCCCTGGCTGTCACAGCCAACTGTTTGGTCTGCCAACCACATGTCTCCGGCTACGATACACATGGAGTCACCAGGCTCCACTTCCGTTCACCTGACAGTGAGGAGATTCACTGGCTTCCCACCCACGAACATGACCAATTGTGTTATTTGGAACGTCTGGCCAAGCTGGAGGCACCGCGGAGGAATCAGACCCCAGTCTTCCTGATGACCCACACATTATTTTGTTAGGTTCAAGTGTTTTACATATCCACTTTGGCATGCACGGGAAGAAGTAACCCGAGATGAGATGAATACAGTATACTATTACGATCACCAACTGGCACTTAGAGTAGGAAGGGAATGACCTAATTAAAAGGAAACAGAGCTGTGTTTGTGGTGGAGATAATGCAATAGGATTTCAGAGCCTATGTGATATGCGCCTGGACCACTAGCCCAGCGGAGATAGTGCCTGTACTGGCTATAGGGCAGGGACGGACATCCCCTTCTCAAGTTGTGTTTTTAAAGATAAGAACCCAACAGCATGCTATTCTTGGCTATCCTCTTCACTGGGGCAAAGAGTGGGGGAGGCTCATCAACTAATCATTACATTGTACACTCAAGGGGAAAAGGTCAGGTCTACAGAAGCCCTGGTAGGTAAATAAAAAGTGTGCATGCTGTGACAGACTGTTTAACTGGTCTACAAAACAACTAGAGACAGTCATTTTCACATAAAAAAACATTATATATGACTGACACTTATGTAAACAACCCAGGGACACAAAACCAGAAAGATTAAAACTTAAATCAACAGTGTCAGAGGGATGTCACTCAGACACTTACTGAAACATAATACCATACATCTTGCTCTGAATGAGACTGGGACTGGTAAAGCCATGGCCTGGTGGCCATCTGCCCTTCAATCTGTAGGAATCTGAACCTAATCCCACATCGAGGAAATGGCACAGACCAGACTGCTATTCAATATGGAAAGTGCTATGCATGAGTTAAACCCCGCCCCCCACACACACACACACCCTATGGGGCGGCATAGCTCAGGGGTAGAGAAACTGGTATTAGAGCACGAAGGGTATAAATCCCGAAGGGTTCCCAGTTCGAATCCGGGCTCCCCCTGAGTTAATGTCGAAGGGTGCTTGGGCAAGACTCTGAACCCCTAATTGCCTTCGGTGAGTAGGTTGGTGCCTTGCATGGCTTCCTCCGCCACCGGTGTATGAATGTGTGTGTGAATGGGTGAATGTAATGCACAATCTATGTAAAGCGCTTTGGATTAAAAGCGCTATATAAATGCACCATTTACCATTTTACCATTTACCCTATCAAAATACACAACAAAATATCAAATACCTCAGATTGTGATACCGACCGTATTGCTTATGAATATTGAAACTCGCTCTGCTCTATCAGCAGTATCCATTTAAATATAGAAGCTTTACCATACTCGAGTTGAGCCTTATGGTGGATAAGCTATAGGGCCTATTTTCATCCGATAAAGCTCTTGTGTAGAAATGATTGTTGATTGACTGATAATATGGATGACAATAAAAACGACCAAATTGAGGGGGGCTTTCTTGACATCTGTAGGCTGCTGTTTATATCATAGCCTATGCAGATCTTTATAGGTAGACTACGGATTTCGGTGGCGCTTGCAGACAGGCTGGCGGGTGGCTGGTGGTGGTTAGTCTACTGCGGCAGCCATGACCGCTTCAACCTCGATCAGGCTTAAACAATCAATTATGGGCGATAGGCGCATTGATCAGTGTTGCGTTTATTTCCTCACTAAATGGGTCAGACTCGCTCAGACATACATCATAGCCTGTGTGGCGTGCATGCAGCCTGGGGACACGCGTAACCGCGTATGCGTAATAATGCACTCATCAAACATTCTGGGCACAGTATAGACACGAAATCGCCACAACGACACATGTTCAGGAGGCGTTTACGCGTTCTCCTTGGTTGTTTAATTGACATCAGTGTGGGGGGGTCTCTCTATTAGAGCACATGTTGTTTGGGTTCTGTTGCATGTTGCTGACTGGCAGACAGTCAGAGCACCGAGGTAAACAAGAGACAGTGAACAAAAGCAGCCCACTAACCTGACGATGGGTCCCAGTTGCAGAATGTGCAACAGAAGCACCAACGGCCGGTCTCTGCTGAGGTCCCTGTGAATGAACGTGAGCGTCAGCTGTACGAACACAGACGCTACAAATGTAAAGAGGAGCGTGAGCCCTTGCCAGATTTGGTCTCCTGCGGAGCTGTACGTGGAGCTGAGGTACAGAGCCGCCGTGGTCTCGGCCGTGAAAAGGGACACCGACACAAATATGGAACTGGGGAGTCGCATCCTCACTCACTACCGCCATCGGGGAAAGCTGTGCGGCGCGGCTTTCCACAACAAGGTCCACAGGTCCATAGGTCTAATGTTAGAGACGAGATTGTGTCGTTGGTATTCCGGGGGCGCACTTGACTCTAGCTGCTGCTCATCTATTTTGTTTCCCCAACCGATGGTGTCATCCCGCAGCGGGACAGTGGGGGGCGCACAGTAGCCTACCCAAAGTGTTCCACTGCGCCCTGATGAGAAATAGCAGTATTTGAACCTAAATGTATAAGCTAAATTGAGAAAACAGCATTATGTGAACTTAGATTTATAAGCTAAATTGAGAAAACAGCATTATGTGAACTAAGATTTATACGCTAAATTGAGGAACCCCTGTCCCCAAAAAGCCCCAAAAGTGCATCCAAGGTTTATGGAAAGTCGAGTATTTTGCACAGGCAGGGGAATTTTAAAACATAAGTTCACGTAGATTCCAGCAATAAAAGGTGATTTCCGCAGCATAATGTAAACGAAACTGGTTTAAAAGAGTGATGTCAGGCACTTAAAATTTCCTAGCTCCTTTCGGAACCCCTAAACAAATCCGTAAAATTTAAAATATCATTATGACAGTTGTTATTTTCAGTTCACTTCTACAGACAAAGAGAAATCAGAATATAACGGCGATGTATCATCAATTTGACTTAAGCTGTCAAAACGAAACTAGACCGAGGTCATGAAACCACCCACGAATCGCGATATTACTGCACTTTGTTCTGCTTGAGTTGTTTTAATCACTTGCGGTAAATCAAAGTTGTCAACACCCTGTCATGGACGCGTGATTATGGATCCCACTGGGAAAGATGGATGGAAACGGCATAGAGCGCTCGTTTTCACAGTTATTGTCCACGACACTGCAAGCGGCGCGAAGGCCAGCGGACCTTGCGCGGAGCGCCGCGCGAGTTACGAAGCCGTGGTGAATGCAATCGTTCTATTTGGCACGATAAACGCAATGATAATTGGGGTTTGGTGCACCTCGCGCGGTCCAAGAGACTACAACGGAGCGCTCCCTACGTCCGGTTCAGCCAATCACAAGCTTCAAAATGAGTCCGGGGCGTGGTTATCCATCTTTCCCAGTGGGATCCATAATCACGCGTCATGGACCGTCCCAAATTACCTGAAGATCACCCCACTACGAGAATCGACTCATCAACCCCTTTGATCTAAATTGTATAAAAAGCTCTGTAGTTAGGAACTCGGTGTGCAGACTTCATGAACTGACACACTGAGTTTACTCTATGTGCTAGTTAAGTTTGGACCCAGAGCTCTGTATTGCTGTATTGCCATTGCTGTGTTGCTGACCAATATTGTATCATTCTTTTCTTGCATTCATTCATTTACATTAGCATAGGTTCATCAATAATTGTACACTTAGCGAATAGGAAATAAATAATTTGGAATATTGGATTATAACTCTGCCTGGACATTGTTTTATTTGGGTCCCTCTGTGTTCCTCAAATAACAGGTTCAACGAACACTTGGGTTTTATATTGTATTAACAGTTGTTATTATCAGTCTGATATCCATGACATAAGGTGAACCTGACTCAAAACCCTATCAGCCCCAACAGCACGTGTGTGTAGAATGACATTCGATTCGAGTATGTGTGTGAAAAGAATGCCAACCATGCGGTGAGATGCACTTAATTAAGAAAATATATATCATCATGGCTTTAAAAATGTCATCGCAACCCTTTATTATCCAATATCCATTAATATCATCTCAGCTGTTCACATTATTATTTGTAGCAAATGTATTTGGTATTTCACAGTCTTCATTTCTACGTAATGTGTCAATGAAAATAAGCCGCAAGGCTTACCTGAGTTTCGGCCTCCGCCTCACTGTAGCATTTAGCACATCAGAGTAAAGGGCTGTACATACTTCAACCGACATATATAAAAAAAAATGTCCCTCTGGACTTCTGAAAAACATTAACCCCTGTCCATACTTCGACCGAAACGAATATTTCGGTCAGGTTCTTTTTGACCATAAAATGATATCCCTCGCGACTTCTGAAAAGCATTGGACTGAATGAGAGTTTGGAAATTTGCACGTCGGTAAACACAACTCACTGAACAGAACAAGTATAGACAGGCCTTTAGACCGAATGAGAGTTCGGAAATTTGCACGTCGGAAAACACAACTCACCGAACATTTCGGTCGAAGTATAGACAGGCCTTTAGGAGAGAAAAAAAAAAAACATTGGTTGTGATTGTGCTGGGAGTGTTAGTATGAACCGAAACCGAAGATTTCGGTCAAAAGGTCCTTTTCGACCATAAAATGATGTCCCTTGCGCCTTCTGAAAAACATTAGATCGAACTAGAGTTCGGAAATGTGCTTGTCTGAAAGTCCAACTCACCGAACATTTCGGAGATACTATGGACCTTTACTGTGCCAAAATGCAGTTTTCTATGCATTTCAGGGAGTTTGGGGGGTTTGACCTCCCCTAAAGATTTTTGGCCCTGGATATAAAGTATGGATATAGGTTTCCGCACCTGGATGACGTAGCCTATTTCTGCTTTTATGTAGATCAGGGGTCTTCAAAGTTTTTCTGGCTAAGGACCCCTTAGCTGAGAGATGAAGCAGGGACCCCATACTTGTATATACTTATTTCTTAGAATGCTTTCCATTCTGTGATACGGAAAACGTGAATGGTGCTTGCATTGTAGCATAGAACCTTAACATTCTGTGCAGCTCACAACCCAGACATCGTCATTGTCAGCCAGCTCTGTGCAGTTAATTTGGAGAAGTAAAAATTCCTGACTAGACACACAACTTAAAAATGCGTGACAATGTGAAACCCACCAAACCTCAGAATAGTGAAGAAGAGAGTGTGTTCTTTACAGGTTCTTCACAGCTTTCATGACATATGACAATTCAGCACAAATTTCTTTGGTGATGACTGACTTCCTAGTCCCTGTGTAGCATGCAGTTTAACACGTGAACTGTGTAGCATGCAGTTTAACATGTGACCTGTGTAGCTTGCAGTTTAACGTGACCTGTGTAGCATACATTGCCTCCATCAGGTGCACATAATGGTAGGAGCCAACCAGTGCTCGAGCACCTGCCTTTTTGCTTTCCTAGGAGAAATTGCCCTTGTTTATTGTTTATTTAATGGATCCCCATTAGCTGACACCGGAGCGACAGCTAATCTTCCCAGAGTCCATATAAGATACATATAAATAGCCTATAAAAACATAATACATAATTACAATGCATAATAAAAATGCAATATCTGTCTTGCTGAACCAGTTGCTCTCCACTCTGCTCTCATTCAATACAATGTCTAGGTACCTTTGTTTTCCCATACTGATAAGTCTGAAACCATTTTAGTTGAGCATGGCAGTCTCCATTTTTCTTGTTAAAACCAGAGTATAAAAGGCACAAAAATATCAAATTAAGTTGTCAGCACTCGCTATGCAACACTTTTATTTTAAACATGCAGCAGAAGAAGTAAACGTTTCTCAGACATATTTGGGTGTGAAGTGTGGTTTAGATAGATATTATGCAAGTTAAAGTAACACTCAAAAGTGTGAACTTGCTACTGTAGGTTCTGTTGACAGGCTTTTTAACAGATGATAGATCAACTATCAAAATTATTAGGGCTTATCTGTGAATCATGATCATACATTTTTCTATTTCATGATTTGTATTCAGCCACGATCAAGAGGTGTCCCTGATTTTCATCTCTGGGAGTTCCGGCAAGAACTTCAAGCCACTTTCACCCCTGGTATTGGGATGAAATTTGCTCTACAAATGGTAAATGTTATTCTCATAACCAATCACAACTAAGACATTTTAAACTCTATCAAACATCTAATTTCGACTAGATACAGACAATACAACTGTGCTAAAGCTATGTTTAACCCCACTATCACATGTTTATGTCAAATTTGACCTTAGCCCCACCCCCTTATCTCCCCTACCCTGTACATACACTGTTTTGTATAACTGTGATGATGTTTGTATGTTTTTTGTTATTTGTATAACCATGAGTTGAATACCTAGGACTTGCGACGTAGACTATACTTGTTATGTTCTCCACTTTTGTCTAATAAAATAATCAATCCAAAAAAAAAACTCTGTTTATCCAGTTCTAATTTAAGAATGTGAAAACCTTTTTCTACCACTTTTTGTGGTCACATGTTCAGATACTGGATTCTGATTGGCTTAAAACAGTGGTAAATCAGTCAACAACCTTGAGCTGGCTCATGGACCCCGCCCACTGTTGTGTTGCAGTTGTAACATTTCCAAGATCTTGCAAGTGTGTTTTCTTTCATTTATATGGCAAGTGGTATAAAAGCAATTTACCATTCGAGGGTCGTGGGTTCAGGGTTGTTTGGCACTCGAAACAGTGGTAAATCAGCCAACAACCCACTCCCTCTCATGGTAAATGGCTTACGTCTACAATCTCCTAAGGACTACAGCTGAGTAAGACCTAAATTGAGCTGGTGAAGCAAGGGCTAGATATTTTCTTAAGGCATTACCGCATTAGGTGAAAGGTTTATTCACTTTTGCATGAATTGGCTATGATTATCATCAATTTCAAACATGTGTAGCCTATCTGGCTTGAGAACAGCATCAAGGCAGAGCGTGCTGCGATTTCAGTCACCATAGCTGCTGTACCACTGTAATAAAGCTTTTAAAGCTGAACACCCACTTCATAAATGACACAAAACAATATTCTTTCAGCTTTCTATCAGCTTGGAATAAATGTTTTTGAATGCCTGAACAGGTATCATCCATCCCTCCTCTTTCTCTGTGATCACAGAGAAAGAACCTAGGTTTTAAATGACAATGCTCAGTGTAGTTTACTTGGTTTTTACTTATAGGACAGCAAATTATACGCAGTAAACTCTCAATGGTATACTTAATTTCTAACTCATCGAGTGTACAAATGCAACACTTGTGTGAATCCATGTGTACACTCTCAGAGTAATTTTCTTTTACTGTGTACCTGTTAAGGTCATGTATTCAGACAGAACAACAATAAAAATAGGTAAATACCTTAAAAACTCTTCTGTAAACAGGAACTCTGCAAACCTTTGAAGAAAAGAAAGGCAATGTAAACAAAGATAATTACTAAGATTTACATGGTAAGCTGATGTTTAAATGAATGAACTGCACCTGTGTGTGGGGGAAATTGAAGGAGGGAGCCTGGACCCCCCATCCAGGAGGCAAAATGGGGAATAACATCACCACCATCATCATCCATAGCCTCTAATGTCCTCAAAGCCAGTGCAGTGTCACGTTTGATTACCTCATTAACAGATAACATGACCTGTGTATGAACGCTTAGTGTGTTGAAGTAAGTATGTACATTTTATCTTTATGGCACTCCTCACATAGAGAACTCACAAAGTTCTTTACATACAACAGAAATAAAGACACAGCACAAAGCATTAAAATTATTAAAAACAACAAAAACACATAAAAAAATAAAGATCTAAGACATTCCACATTTGTAAGTGTTTCTTTTTGTTTTTACATTTTTTCGGCCCGCAGAGGCGAGAGCAGTTAAGGGTTAAGTGTCTTGCTCAGGGACATTTCAAACACTTAAGCCCTATTTAGAAATGTGTTAAAATAAGAAGATCTACAAGCTAACAACGCATCACAGTTAAGCTTGTAGAACTGCTGTCTTCACTATTATTTATACTTTATTTACATTTCTGAAAAGTTTTTAAAAGTGTCATTTTAATACATTGAAGTACTTTTGAATACTTTAGCATTTTTAAAAGCACCTACTCCAATACTTGAACTGGAAACGAACTTGACTGAGGAACTTTAATTTGTAGTGTTTCACCGGGAGTGTCTATACTTTGACTCAAGTACTGGGGTAGAGTACTTTGGTCCACCAGGGCTGCGAGTAGAGCCTCACTTTGGAGCATATAGTGATGTCCAGGACCCCTCACAGACCTGCTGCAACGATACATGCCCAACAGGATCCTATGGTCCTAACCAGGGTCTATTGGTCATTCCTCGTACCAGGTTGGGCGGCAATAGCTGAATGGTTAGTGAGCCTGCCTGGGAAGCCTAAGGTTTCAAGTGTCCCTGAGCAAGATACTTAACCCCCGACTGCTCCTAAAAACAGGTCTTGAGAACTGCATTTTAAGAACCACTTTAAAACACTACTGTTAACACAAGGATTTAAATGATTGGAATGCTGTCCTTATTTCTGTTGTATGTAAAGCACTTTGTGAGTTCTCTATGTGAGAAGTGCCATACAAATGAAATGTACTTACTTACTTAATCACGCTACACATAAGAGTTGCACTTGCCCTATGCTTGGCAACTTTGCAGGCTTATGCAAAGGCTAAAATGTAATTTAGATAGCATGAAGACGAATGCCAGGTTCATTTGTGATGAACAGATTATTGATATATATTTTTTTATATTATACTGTTTCGACTGATTATAGGTTATTGGTTTACCTATGATCCTAGACTAGTAAGATGCCTCAGGGCGACAAGTGACCTCGCCCTAAAGGGCCATGTCTAGGCCGTCTGGCCAGTGATGCATATCGGACCAGTTACCCATGGAGATCCATATGTATGAACGCGTATATGGAGATATGCTGTGAGACCCCAAACATGCTTACTCAGTTATTCGTTACGTGAAAATCCTATGACGTCTATCACATCTGGCATCATACATACAATCCCTTTTATGCCCATACATGGAGATCCCTGTCTGAACCAGCCACTCAAATATGGGCTGTCTTTCTCCATATATGGGCATTCCCATATGAAGTCCTGTTAGATATGGACTTAATATGGATGACATCAGGGATCTCCAAATATGGGCATGCTCTGAGTATCGGTCATCACTGTGATGTCACCTGTGATGTCACAGTGAATGCTGTTGGAACAACAAAAGTTCAGGAGCATATAGACCACACCGGAGAACTATCTCCCCACTATGTTATTGCCTTCAATCTGGCTGACTTCCACTCCTCCCAAGCTCACCTGCTTGTGATCCCACTGATTACAACTCCTCCCCTATCTCCTCCCTCAAACCAACCAAGAGTTGTATTTATACACGACCACCTCCACCTACTACCCTCCGATCCGTTCTCGCATGGACACACACAAGCTCAGGCTCACCAACGCGTCCCTGGGTCAACCGAACCGATTAAATAATATTAACTACAAACTTAGGCCTACAATTCCTCCTCCTACAACCCACAACAGATGCCAGCTCGTACTACTACAGCGATGCCATCACTTCTATCCAGCACCAGCTAGCGAGATCAAACACCAACCTCACAGTCCTGTTTTCATTCCGTGGCCACTAACTTTAACATGTTTCGCCAGCGGCCCGGTTCCACACGCCGTCTCGAGGCAGTCCCGGTTCGGCACATCACAACACCACACCAGTCCTATCCTCACACAACCAGTCAGTCCAGTCCCGACCGCCACGGTGTTCAAGACACCTCCGCGGCTAGCGAAATAGCCTATTTCTCCCACGCCGCCATTCAAAGCCGGCTCGCTCCACGGGACGCGAGTTTCTAAATTCTAGGAGAGCTAAGGCAAGGAGCGCTCGTTTTCAACCACGGGACCTCCGCTACAACTCACAGCGATGACGTCACTCCCAGATCCAGAGTTGCTCAGCCCTGCCTATGATTTTCTGTCCAACACTCAAAGCTAAGTATCTTTCCACACACCCGACTCCCATACCCACAGCATATCCTCACCTACCCATTCGTCAACCTCCACCATTCTACATTGATTCACCGAATACTATCAGTCCCAACAACAATACAGGCTAGAGCAATGGTACTTTACAATGATCATTTCTACCAGAGCTAGATCATTTCCTTGCAGCCCTACATTCACTGTAATCCAACAAAGCGGCTGAACCATATTCATCCATTCATCTATCTGTCCATAGTCACCACTCCTCCCCCATCGTCCTCACCAGCCCACCATCTTGTTCTACATCTAAACGGTGCTTAAAAGCTAACACCGTATGATCCTAAACAGCCTACCTAATCATCCGTACATCCACCCATCCCTTCGGGTTATTAACCACTTCCCACACTATGCTCCCATCAGCGTCCCATTGCTCTATTGATTAAAACGTGACGTTTTACCTCAAGGCATGGAACATCATCCATTTGCAAAGCAACCCTCACCTCCCCACATTCTCCACCACCTAACCTTCATGCATCCATTTGTATGCATGGCTCTGCCACCTCCACGTGTTAATTGTCTTGCAAACGTAGGTCACAGTTAACTATGAAAACTGTCACACCTTGTCCACATGCATGTCTGAGTGAGTAATGCCTCAATGTCTATAGCTGATAACCCGTCATGACATCCATTGTCGTGACATCTCATTGTGACACCATATTCTGCCTGTGTCCCTTGCATGCCCTTGTATGCTATACCGCATGTCTAGAGCTGACCCATGACATCACATTGTTGCGACATCACACCATTGTGGAATTATTCTGCTAATGTCCCTCGTATGCCCATTGAATGCTATGCCGCATGTCTATAGCTGACCCATGACAACACATTGTTGTGACATCTCATTGTGACATCACATTCTGCCTGCGTCCCTCGTATGCCCTCGTATGCTATTAGAGGTTCGCGGCCTTTCGGGCCGCTCACATCTAGAGATCGCGCCGGCGATCCACATCCATCCATCCACATCCATCCATCCATCCCAACACATTGTCGCGACATCACATCGTCGCATTACATTCTGTCCCTATCCTCGTATGTCCAGGCAGAATTCCACAGTAACCATTGCACCATTTAAGGCAAGCTCAGCATTTATTCCAAACTACATCTACCAACATTGCATCCATAGCTGGTCTAGGCCTCTAGCCACAGCCAGCGATTGCCCGCCTGGCTTCCAGTGCTAACCATTACAACATCCCCCTCTAGCCATTCCTCCACGTCTGCTTCAGCCCAGTAACCATAGCCAGCGACTGCCTACTTGGCTTCGAGTGCTAAACCATTATAACTAGTCACTTACCATTCACTCCAGTATTCACTCCCGTATCCATTCCATAATTCACTCCAGTATTCATTCATTCCAGTATTCATTCATCCGTTAATCACGGCTCTTTTGGGGTCTCGGTCCAGGCCCAGCCAATCGAGGGCCAGAGCCACACAACCCAGGGCTCATGCCCCGAGCACCCTGCCTCCCCCCCCTCCTCCCCGCTCTGTGCAGCACCACCCTCCCAGACCCTCCAGGGCCCGTGCGCCAGGCACCCCACTCCCCCTCCCCCCCCCCCCCGCTCCATTCACTGCCGCCCCCCTACTCCCCGCCATATACCGGCACTAATGTCCCTCCGGTTCCCTTACCCTCCTCCCACGTCACGCCCTCCCACGCCACACCGACGCCGCCGTCGTGGCTCCCGCCGTCCCCACCCTTACCTGCCACCCCACCTGTCATCCATCTCCATCCCCGTACGGCCTCCATCCTACTACACCTCCCACCCAACGTCCGTCCCCGTCGTCCCCGTTAAACTCCCCCATCACTAACATTTTCTCCCCCTGCTAACCAAGCCAGTCACTTACCATTCACTCCAGTATTCACTCCCGCATCCATTCCATAATTCACTCCAGTATTCATTCACTCCAGTATTCACCCCTACTCCCACTTCAGTCCTCATTCCATTATTCACTTCACTATCCATCCGCCTCCTAAGGCACAGCCTTCAGTCACCAAGGCACTGCCCCCTCTCCCAATGCATTCCATGCCACAACGTTTTCTCTGCCACAACGTTCAATAAATGCAACTGCTATACCACTACAACATCCCCTCCTAGCCTTTACTATCACGGCTGCCTTTAAGCCTAGCAGCCATAGCCTGCAACTGCCTACCTGGCTTCCAGTGCTAAACCATTACAACATCCCCTCCCACCCACAGCTGCCTTCAGTCCAGCAGCGATACAGCCAGTGACAGCTACTCGGCTTCCAGTGCTAACCACATTCACAACTGTTCCCTTGTTTGTTTTGTCATACAATTTCCAGGTATGAAGTGCCTCCTCCTCCCTCCGACCGGCACAGCGTGCCTCCCCCAACCGGCACAGCGTGCCTCCTCCAACCGGCACAGCGTGCCTCCTCCTCCCTCCGACCAGTCCTCCCTCCGACCAGCACAGCGTGCCTCCTCCTCCCTCTGACCGGCACAGCGTGCCTCCTCCTCCCTCCGACCGGCACAGCGTGCCTCCTCCAACCGGCACAGCGTGCCCTCCTCCAACCGGCACAGCGTGCCTCCTCCAACCGGCACAGCGTGCCCTCCTGCAACCGGCACAGCATGCCTCCTCCTCCCTCCGACCAGTCCTCCTCTGACCGGCACAGCGTGCCTCCTCCAACCGGCACAGCGTGCCTCCTCCAACCGGCACAGCGTGCCTCCTCCAACCGGCACAGCGTGCCCTCCTCCAACCGGCACAGCGTGCCTCCTCCAACCGGCACAGCGTGCCTCCTCTAACCGGCACAGCGTGCCTCCTCCCCCCTCCTCCCTCACCAGCACGCTGGCAGGTGTGGCAAGAACACCCCGCCCAACCCCGCACACCCTCAGCAACCAGCTCGCTGCCACCCTCCCGTCTCATCTCCCCTCAGGTCGCCACGTAGGCGAATGTCCCCCTGCTCCTCATCCTCATCCCCTTCGCCTCAGCGCCAAGTACGGCGCAGGGTCCGTGACGCCCCTCCCCCGACTGCTCAGGCAGCTTCGTCCCAGCGACGCACACGTCGCCGGGACCACAACATTTCCCCCTCCCCTTTACCCTGCTTGTGCAGTATCTCCCCGGCGCCAAGCGCAGCACAGGGACCACCACGTCCCTCCTCCTTCCCCACCACCTGCTCCAGCAGGTCCCCTCCAGCCACCGGCACACCGCTGCCCGCCCCCCCCCCCCCCCAGTCTCCATCATCCTCCAAGTCGCCTCGTCGGCGCTCGCCCCCTTCTCATCCTCGACCACCTGCTCTAGCAGGTCCCCCCCCAGCGACCGTTACGTCGCTGCCCACCCCCTCAGTCTCCATCACCCTCCAAGTCGCCTCGTCGGCACTAGCCCCCCAACCCCTCGTCTCCTTCCCCCGCCCGCCGCCAAGCTCGGCACAGGGACCATCGCACTCCTCCCCCACCCCCACCACCTGCTCACGCAGTTCCGTCCCCGCTAACCGCCCGTCCCCGTCAACCGCCCCCATTTCTAACCTACATTCCCCCCGTCAACCCACGCCGGTTAACTCCAGCATTCACTCCAGCATTCACTCCAGCATTCACTCCAGTATTCACTCCAGTATTCACTCCAGTATTCACTCCAGTATTCATTCCAACACCTGGTCCGTCGCACCCGTGCCATCCGAGATCCACCAGATCTCGCCGCGGCTTCTTTTGGGCCCCTGTACCGTCCAGCCGCTACTTCCTCATACACCCGTACAACCAAGAGAGAGATGAAGATTTGGAGTTCTTGCCCATACAAGCAACCCCAGTACAGAACTCCACCCACGTGCCTGTTCGCCACGACGACTCCACCCACGTGCCTGTTCGCCACGACGACTCCACCCGCGTGACAGTTCGCCACGACGACTCCACCTACGTGCCTGTTCGCCACGACGACTCCACCTGCGTGACAGTTCGCCACGACGACTCCACCTACGTGCCTGTTCGCCACGACGACTCCACCTGCGTGGCAGTTCGCCACGACGACTCCACCTACGTGCCTGTTCGCCACGACGACTCCACCCACGTGCCTGTTCGCCACGACGACTCCACCCACGTGCCAGCTCGCCACGACGACTCCACCTACGTGCCTGTTCGCCACGACGACTCCACCTACGTGCCTGTTCACCACGACGACTCCACCTACGTGCCCGTTCGCCACGACGACTCCACCCACGTGCCTGTTCGCCACGACGACTCCACCTACGTGACAGTTCGCCACGACGACTCCACCTGCGTGACAGTTCGCCACGACGACTCCACCCACGTGCCTGTTCGCCACGACGACTCCACCTGCGTGACAGTTCGCCACGACGACTCCACCTACGTGCCGGCTCGCCACGACGACTCCACCTACGTGCCAGCTCGCCACTGGGACACCACCTGCCTGCCTGCTCTCCACTGGGACACCACCTACCCGCCTGCTCTCCACGGGGACACCACCTACCCGCCTGCTCTCCACGGGGACACCACCTACCCGCCTGCTCTCCACGGGGACATCACACACAAACCTGTTCAGCGTGATGACGTCACCCATCAGCAAAGTCACCAGGACCACATCCGTTCCAGTGGTCCAACCCTGCCCATGCCATGTGTTCGTGACAAAGCAAGCACCACTTTTGGGGCCTTAAAGCGGAAATCGGCACCACTCCAGATCCATGGACCTCGGTGCCACTCCAGGTCCATGGACCACGGCGCCACTCCAGATCCGAGGACCCCAAAGCCAAACACCCAGGGTTCATCGCCCCCTGGAACCACTAACTGCTACCTGCTAGCACTCAGATCAACAAGCACCCATGCCTCTTCAACCCATCTACACCACACAACTCATCTACACCACACCATCCTCAGTACATCCCTCAATCAGTCTTCATCCATACACACCGTATCCATTCAATAAATACAACTCAACTGGTTATCTGTTTGATGGTGTGGTCTTTGCTAGTGAAATGCTGTTGGAACAACAAAAGTTCAGGAGCATATAGACCACACCGGAGAACTATCTCCCCACTATGTTATTGCCTTCAATCTGGCTGACTTCCACTCCTCCCAAGCTCACCTGCTTGTGATCCCACTGATTACAACTCCTCCCCTATCTCCTCCCTCAAACCAACCAAGAGTTGTATTTATACACGACCACCTCCACCTACTACCCTCCGATCCGTTCTCGCATCCCTCCACCACCCCAATCTCCACACTTTTCTCATGCGCTCCACTAACATTTCCTCATCCTTTCCTTCAGGTTCCAGGGGGGGCCTTAAAGCGGAAATCGGCACCACTCCAGATCCATGGACCTCGGTGCCACTCCAGGTCCATGGACCACGGCGCCACTCCAGATCCGAGGACCCCAAAGCCAAACACCCAGGGTTCATCGCCCCCTGGAACCACTAACTGCTACCTGCTAGCACTCAGATCAACAAGCACCCATGCCTCTTCAACCCATCTACACCACACAACTCATCTACACCACACCATCCTCAGTACATCCCTCAATCAGTCTTCATCCATACACACCGTATCCATTCAATAAATACAACTCAACTGGTTATCTGTTTGATGGTGTGGTCTTTGCTAGTGAATGTGTCAGGGGAACCACAGTGTCAGGCGTTATCCCTGCTCTCAGTATCTGACATCACTGTGATGTCACCTGTGATGTCACCTGTGATGTCACAGTGATGTGTCAGGGGAACCACAGTGTCAGGTGTTACCCGTATACGGACAAGCTGTGCCGGTTCTGACAGTAAACTGCGACCTGCGGTCGCAATAACATTTTCTATGCATTTGATGTATTACCTCGTGTTTACCTTGATTACTGCACATTGTTCTGGATTAAGAGAGTCTGCTAAATGCCTGAATTGTAAATTGTCATCATGTAATTTGTTAATGAATTAATAAAATGTGCCACTGCACTGGCTTTAATGACATTAAAGACTATGGATGATGATGGTGCTGTTGTTCCCAAAATAGAAGGAAGGTTTTAAGCCTGCTCTGGGATGTCTGCCTCCTGGTTCCACAGGAGAGTATAGCCTGAAAGTTTAAAGCTCCCTCTTGGAGATTGTAGGAGCCACAAGACTTCAAACTTTAAACTTAGGTTAGTCAACAAGCCTGAGGTTGTAAAGAACTGCTTTAATATGCTTCAGTACATCTTCTATTTTTGGACGTTTTCCATCACCGACGAAAAGATGACTAGGCCCACTCAAGTAATATAGGATAACAGGTTTTATTATCTTTATTACTACAGGAGACTCATCCAATCATGCGGACGAGTACGGATCGAAGGTATCAAAAGTGAATATTCAAGGTAAACTAATCCTGCTTAAAATGTGATTGATCTACGTAGCCTTATAGAGTACAAAGTGTGATAGTTTGTTTCCCAATTAAATTTCCATTAATTAATTGCACACCTAATCGGATAATGAATTATATTTTCAGCAAAGACATCATCACTACCGACAGATGGCAGTGGGGGCATACTAATTTCCAACACAACATGCCCATTGAAGGAGCACTGTCCATGGTGCTGATGATGCTGTAGCTTAGTGGAAAAAAGCAGTTGTCAGTCACAACATTCTCTGTCTCAGTCAGCATCCTCTATCTGCAGTGCGGAGGTGTTACTTAGCCTATAAACGAAAGTGACTACGTACTTTACTTCCCATATAACCCATACATTATATGGGTTATATGAAGTCAAAGAGAGGTCTTAGGAGAGATGATAACCCTTTGATTTGAAATGCTGTCTCTTTCCTTACATTTGAAAACAAGAGACACTGTTTCCCCTAAGACTTGAATGGAAGCAATGGCATTTACTGTAGAAATAACTTCACAACCTCCTTTAAAGTTAATTTAAAAAGACAAAATACCATATACTGTACTTCCTATTCACTTAACTAAAGGGGCTTATTATGGGCGAATTACACATTTGGGACAGAATCAAGCCACAAAATAGGCTACTTTGGAGCAATGGGTTTCTTGAGGGGATCTTGGGCTATTAAAGGTTCAGTCCTTTGCCATTTACCACTTCATGCATCAGCACATTATCAACTGAATTCCTTCTGGCAAACACTGTGCTTCATGTGCATGAACAACAGGTTTCTTCATAGTTTGTTTCAACTTGCCTATTACTTTAAATTTTAAATAAATCACATTAAATTAAAAATAATTAAGTAACCTAACTGTTACTTGATCATTTTATATCAGATGTCCTTGCCATCCCTGTCTGTAAATGATCTCCTTCCTTATATTAGCAAAGTATAGCAAACATTCAATCTTTTTAATTTGATTGTGCAAATGTCCTATTGAGAAATCTAGGTTAATTATTTATTTATTTTGTTCTTTCAATCATATATTTATATCGTGTCATGTCATGTCAGTCAACCATTGATTCAAATTAATTTAAATTAAATCTAGGACATTCTATTCTATTCAGTTCTAAGATGACTTCAGTGAAGTTCATTTAAAATGAATTTGGGATTACTTTTGTAATCAAACAGCCCAAAACATAAAGGTACTGGTGAGTCATTTTGGCAATTTAGCAGTGTCATCCATGCATTGGTACTGCTAATGTCAGTTTGCATTTTTATTATTTGGACCATTTGTACCACCTGCATGCTGAACATAATTTCTTAATGTTTTCACTTTCTTATGTGTTCTCGTAAACATAGCTTATTTAATTAAATACACAAATAAATACACTAATACACTAATAAACTTTGCAACAGCCTTTTGCACATTTTGACAGAGATTGGTGATGTTGATAATCATACGCACACCATCAAAAGCGAATAGGCTGTAGCGGCTTTAGCCTGTAGTGTAGACTATGAATTTAGAAGAAGCCGGAATTCAAGTGCATTACCAGGTTCAATAGCAGGTCAGCCGAATCAAAAAGAAACGAGTGACCCACCCATTCCAATCTTACATTCGCGTTCGTCCTGCACGCATTATAGGTTCAGCTCAGGTAAAGTGACGCACGCATCAGCAAGCATGGGCTAGCGCACCAGTCTTCCTTGAACGTTTCAGACGAGTAAATGCATTTAGGCTGGCTAGCTACTAGGACTACAATCACCTTTTAACTTGAGGGAAGTTGAGGCTACAATGTCCATGGATGATTCGCTCATTTTAAACACAGAGGAGAACATATCAAAATTATCCTGGAACAATACAGAGTCAGACTTAAAGGAATACTTCATTTGGCTTCCTGGTATTGGAATCGCTGTTGCCTATGCTGTTATCATTATCATTGGACTTATAGGGAATGTAACTCTAATGAAGATATGTATCTGCGTGAGGTCCATGAGAACAGTGCCCAACCTATTAATGTCAAGCCTCGCACTTGGTGACCTGCTGCTGCTTGTTACCTGCGCTCCGGTGGATGCCAGTCGGTATCTCGTGGCCGAGTGGCTGTTCGGCCGAGTTGGATGCAAACTCATCCCATTCATCCAGCTCACCTCAGTGGGGGTCTCCGTTTTCACGCTCACAGCTCTATCCTTTGACCGGTAGGCCTATACAATTAATAATAGACCCAAATATGGACCGTATAACGGATTAGGATTAGGCTACTGTGTTGCCTAAACTGGCCAATTGTCCAAATGTTTTCTCAGTTATAACTTATGCAGTGTTAAATTAATTAGCCTTTAGACAATCCATGCAGGCCTAGCAGGCAAGTGAGGCAACATTTTTTAATCTTTAATCTCTGGGACATCCATTGGCAATGTTTTCTAGATTAGCTAGATTTACTATTAGGCCTACTATGGCAGTCAGAAAAGTTATCAATGGTTATCAGTTATCTATTTTTGATCGAAGCAAATACGCACAGTCGCACATATTTAACACCATATCGATTCGTGGAGCCATACGCCATATGCCAGTGAACCATTCACTGACGACGACTGGCGCCGATACGCCTGTTATTTATTACATGGAAAATTATCCTACCGTGAAGAATAAAGAGCTTTTTCCATTATCTTTATTTACTATTTTGAAACTATGTTTACTTGTGCGCACGTGATCACTTTTGTCTTCTTTGGTGTGGAGAGTGGACTGTGGTTCTAATAGCGTGGAAAAATTAATTCATTTCATATTCAGTATATCAGCTAGAAACAGCGAGACAAGTTGTTAGCCTACATCAGGGTGGTTTTCCGAGAATGTGTCGAGAGTTGAAATTTGTCATATGCTGCCTTTGGGGACCAGTCTGAATCACTGAATCTGAATGTTTATTAAAACAATGACATGCAGTACATACAAAAATGTATTTTCTTGCCATTAAAAGGGGTTATTTTCCTATAAAGTCCAAAGAGGTAAAGGGAGGTGGAGCAATTTGGTGCGTAAATGCCCACATGTCGCTGTCCGAGGTGCTGAAGGACCGCTCCAGCCAATTTCAGCCCTATACCTTCAAATAACCCCAGACCACAATGATTCATTAGGGTGTTTATGCAAATGTGCTCAACGTTAAAGGCATTGAGAGACCATCACTGGTACTAAATAATTCAATAGAGTTATTGCCTTAATACCTACAGCAAAGTGAGGCCAATAAATCTCTCCATGGCAGTTCCTTGACATGTTGTCACTGGACATTTTGATAAATAGTCTGAGAGCTAGCCTAGTCCTCAGCTTACAGTTACTGTTATACAGTTTATTTTCCTAATATTCATGCAAATTGGCATTGGATATTCACCCATAATCAAGGGATTCACTAAATATAAGATTAGTAGTTTTGTGGAGATGTGGGTGATGCAGATGTTAACGCTCATAGTAGGCCTACAACTTTAGACTGAGAATGTGAAGCAGTTTATTAGCCTAGAAGACTTTTAACAGATGTATCTTTTGACAATTGCAGCGTTTATATTGACCTAATATATTTGGATATAACTTGCTCTTATTTAATTTCATGCAGGTTACATGCTCTTCTCTTCTTGGTTTAGGTACAAGGCTGTTGTCAAATCCATGGATATTCGGGGGTCACGTGTTACATTCAACATCTGTTTCCAAGCAGCTGCTATCTGGCTCCTCTCCATGACCCTGGCCATTCCTGAAGCCATCTTCTCTGACCTGCACACCTTCCACATCAGCCAAACCAATGAGACATTTGTGACCTGTGCTCCCTATCCCCATGCAGTGGAAATGCACCCAAAGATCCACTCTATGGCTTTCTTCATGGTCTTCTACGTCATCCCGCTCTTCATGATATCTGTGTACTACTGCTTCATCGCACGCAGTTTGATGAGAAGCACCGTGGACATACCCATCGCTGGACATTTGCATAGACAGGTCTGGTTTGTTAAAGGAGTAGTTCACCACTTTTCAACCTGTCTTCATATAATAGGTCCTAATGTTCATGATAAAATAGCACCATTTTTTTCTACTCAGTCCAAGTCTCCTAGGAGAGCTGTGGTAAGTTCAGAATCCATCGTCTTGTGACATCATCATTTTCCAAAAAAAGAAAAAAAATCAATATTTTTGAAAAAAATATTTAGATTTTTATTATCGCAAGAACAATGGCCTCCACTTTAAAATTGCAACTTTTCAGGAATAGAAAGCCTGCATTTTCTATAAGCTGGATTGGCAATCGATGATGTCACAAGACTATGGGTTTCTGACCTGCCCACAGCCCTCCTGAGGAAAAAAAAGAAAAAGAAAAAAAGAAAAGCTATTTTTGAGTGAGGACCAATTATATGAACATAGGTTGAAAAGTGGTGGAGTGCCCCTTTAAGTGTTAAATAGCTTAATATTCTGAAAGCAATTATTGCTATTGAGTGTTTGTTCAGTAACAGGGGTCCTTGTCTCTCCAGCACTTTAGAAAACAGAAAATGCATTTTCAGGTCAGGATACCAATGTTATCCAATCAGAGAGAGAACTCGTACAGGTTAAGCAAGTGAATTTGCAAGTGATAACACAAAGCAGATACATTTGGTAATTATAAATTGAAGCTGATAAGGAATTGGCAACCAATCTGGAAATTCTGTTTATTTAAGAGTTGGAGAGATGATTTTATCATAATATAGAGCTTTAACTTTTTAACTAAAACACCTTTGATTTCACCATTTTGGCAAGCAGATGTTGATGACTGCCCTCTCTGTCCCTTCAGTTTGATTCCCGGAGGCGTCTTTCAAAGACTGTGCTGGTGTTTGTCGGGTTATTTACCATCTGCTGGCTCCCTACACATGTGATCTACCTCTACCGCTCCTACCACTATGGCCAGGTGGACACATCAATGGGCCACTTCGTTGCCAGTGTGTGTGCCCGTATCCTGGCTTTCACCAACTCCTGCGTGAACCCTTTTGCTCTATACTTGATGAGCAAGAGCTTCCACAAGCAGTTCAAAAGACAGCTCTTGTGCTCGTGCCATACAAGTAAATTAACCAGTCAAAGTGCTGGAAACACACAGATAAGCTCAGTCTAAAGCTACACTCTGTGGGCATAGCTTTGACCAGTGGTTTTCAACCCTTTTCATTTCAAGGTCCATTATTTATTCTGCATTTGAGCCAAGGACCACCATTTGATGAGATTTAGCCTCTCAGACCCAAAACGTACAATATTTTGTTATTGTTGGATATGTTTTTTTCTTTGTCCACAATCCCATGCTGTATTGATGTATACCAATGGGAGAGATATTAACAGGCAAAACGTCAATCAAAACGTCAATTTTCTTTTTGGAAACTGAGGAAACATTTGGACAATTGGCCAGTTTAGGCAACACAGTAGCCTAATCCTAATTGTTTATAGCCTAATCCTAATTGTTTAGACTTCTTGTAAATTAAGTAATGCAGTAATGTTTAGCAAACCATTTGGTCTAAAGAGTTAAAGATATATAATGGTCAATTTGGTTAACAATTCCCCATCATTTATCTGGGGACCACCTGGAACCCCCTAAAGGACCACTGGTGGTCCCCGGACTGGTTGATTACCACTGCTTTAGACTGTTCAGTGCAGATGTACAAGTTTTAGAAGGACTCTTAGAAGGAGGTTGTAGGTATTAGTTGCATATTCATCTCCCAACGCTGATTTAATTTATTCCATCTGTTTTGTTGTATCGCTTGTGAAAAATAGGAGCATTGGTGTGATTAGATTAATAGCCTACAGTAAATGTTGACATCTATTATGCATTAGACATTATGCATTATATGCATATTATATTCCGTCTGGTTTTGATTTCAACAAAACGGATGTGAAATTACATTCATCCTAATGTATCTGTTTTATAATGTCACTGCAGTTATTGATATACATAAAAGAGAACAAGATTGTTCATGACATGCTGCTTGAAATATTTCTGTTCGGTTTCTGTAGAATTCCTATGGTTGATTGCAATGTTTGTGGTGGTCATAGCTGGGTGGTTAGTGAGTCAGACTGGGGAGCCAGAGCCCCTGGATGTCCCAAGTACGATTCCAGCTATGTGTCGACGCGTGTCTGTGAGCAAGACTCTAAACCCCTGATTGCTCCTCGAGCAAATGGCAGCTCACTGCTCCTAGTTCTTATAGGATGGGTAAATGTCAGAGGACGGATTTCAGTGACAATGACATAAAACACCCCAAGGAAGGAGTGGGGACTCTTCTATATATATACAGTGATATATTTGCAGTGCAACACTGTAGTCACTTGGCATGAAGGTACTATAAATAGGACGACTGCGGCATGATGGGTGATTCTCACCCTCAGTGTAGACCGTTTTGTCTGCATATTCATTACGAGCAGTTTTACGGTTCTCTAAATGTAGAGCAGTGTCTTCTAACTGTGCACAAAAACGTAACGACTAACTAAGGCAGATGTAATTTTATTTCTGACTAAAATGTATTGAGTGCATTTTATATTGGCAGAAATGGCAGGGTCATATTTTGCGCAAGAGGCAGAAGACAGGGGTCTGTTATGTTTCACACTTCATTACGCACACACTATTACATTACTAATCCTGTTCTACTGCTTGTTGGTGATTGGACAGGATGTTTGTTCTTCCTGCCCCCAACACCCATGGATGTCACAACACACTAGAATCTTCTCCCTCCTCACCTTTTCAAACCCCACCTCACCCGCTAGCACTCCTTTTTCCTCATAAGTTGTCAATTTAGTATTTACATAGATCGTATGTTTTTTTTTCTTGGCACTAGGTATCCACACTATTTACCACACTCTATTTTCAAAAACAGACAAAAATATAGCACATCTAGATCTGCAATTTCTGCAATTTTCAAAACCTTTTCCTTATAAAGACATGCCCAAAAAAGGGAAACCTGGTTGAATGGGGTTAATTGACCACTTAATCCCATTGTTCTTTGGCTGGGGTTCATGACATTTACTTTGATCTAGTACTTTGCCACTATAAGCATTAACGTTACCTTGAATGTCCTTGCCGCGTTTACCAGCCTTTTCTCCCCCCCCCCTCCCCCCACACATACTTAAACTCAATGGACCACAATGCAAATAAGCTTTCGAGGTTTATTGTGTTTTATCCTTTTGACAAATATGTACAAAATGTGTTTATGCATATTATGCATTTTGATAATAAAGAAGTCATCAATCAATTGTTATTAACAGTTACTAACAACTAAATGTAAAAAAGAGGTGGTTATTGTTTCCAAGCTGGTTATTGTTTCTAAGGACCCATGGATAACCTAAATGTAAGATACAATGTATGTTATATTTAGGTTTTCCACGGATCCATAAAAATATACATGATAATACATAACATACATTCTACAGCATGGAGGGGTGTCACTGGTAGAGAAGGAAGTCATTCATGCTGTGAGGAAGGAGGAGCCCAGATGTTCTGTGGAGGCGGCTCCAGCCCAGACTTCGCCGTATATGGAACCGACATACTTCAGACAGCAAATACGGGCCTGGAGAGTAACACGGCAGAGAGAACAGACTTATTATTTGGTTGTGTCCATAATCAGGGCTGTCACAAGGGGGGGGGGGGGGAAGTGGGACTGAGTTACTAGGGTCCACGTTGGAGGGACCTTCATTATTTTATACTTTAGCTATTGAGAAATAGCAGATGTACAAGCTTGCTATTTTTGAAAAGTCATGAAAATGTGTGCAAAATCTTTGAATATGTGTATTTTTTAAGCAAACATTTGTAACTCAAATTTTGCTTCTGGAGACTGGAGGGGTCCCTGGAACTAAATATTTTGAGATGGGGGTCCCTGGCCAAATACATATAATTTTGGGTGTCCTTCACATGAAAAGGTTTGAGCACCACTGACATAGAAACATAGGTTTTTCAAAAAACCTTAGAAGGATTTGAAATATTCAAAGACTTTTGACGATAAAAAACAATAGCAGATCTACAAGCTCGCAGCGCGGCATTCGGTGCCGTCATACTCAATGACGTACCTTTCTTCTGCAGTGCACTTCTCACTGTGCTGTTTGGTGGGGCCAGGTCCAGAGGGGTCTTTCCCTCTGCGTTCCTCCAAGTCCCATCAGCCCCGTAGTCCATCAGCAACTCCACCACACTGACTCTGCCTCCTCTAACTGCTGCATGTAAAGGGCTGTCCTGCTCACAGCCTATCTGGGCATCTGCTCCTGCATGTACCAAATTGAAAACAGATTTCAATTGTTATTACTCTAATCCGTCATTGACAAAGGAACAAACTAAAACCCAGTAAAATTTCACCACACAGCAGCTGCTGCACTGGAACTGACAATTATGTTTACACTGACATGTCTACTGCGAAATTATGTCTCACCTGCATGTGAGACTATTTCTGCTGTTTTATTGCTATTGTGCTCTAAAACTATGAATAACGTTTTTTTTCCTATTTTAACTGCACCTTATGCACAGATTTAGTCAGTCATATTAGGAACATTTGACAATTCCTTGTTGTTTCTTTCTTTCTTGAAAACTGCAAATGAGGAGACCTTGTAGTATGTCAAGCACCCATTATTATTGTTAACACCTGGCTGTAAATGTGATATGACAAAGCTGAAATATGCCATCAGAGCAAACGCTTTTTTTCACACACTACAAACAGTTTAGAATCTAACCTGAGTGTAACAGCCTCTTTACACAGTCTGTGGTCTCGGCCATGCAGGCAGAATACAACGGTGTCCCGATCACTGGCAGCTCCAGGTCAATGTGAACTCCATAGGAAAGCAACAGCTCCAGGCACTCACTGTGGCCTGAAGAAGAGAAAAGAGGGTTTTCATTCATCATTATAGTCAGTATAGTGTATGAACTACACCCTTTGTCTCTCTGCCCACATCCCAAGTACTTGTGTGCAGTCATTTGAGTATACAGTATATGCATCTTTAAGACTTTCACTCCACTAAATTTCACTTTTGACACATTTTTATAAAAACACCCCAAGACTCAAACGTACAAATACACAATGCATTAACCACTTAATAATAATATAGTAGGCTATGTGTTGTGAGCGTGTAGATCTGCTGGTTGATTTTAATTTGAAAATATCTATACCTCAAATCAATACAGCAATGCATACATTTAAAGTACATGTAATGAGTAGACTACTTTTGAATATTTGACCAGGAGTATCTTTGACTCAAGTATTTTGTAACCATTGATTCCCCAAAACATCTCTCTCACACACACACACACGCACACGCACACACGCACACACACACACACACACACACACACACACACACACACACACACACACACACACACACACACACACACACACCTGTCTTTGCAGCCACGTGGATGGGAGATACCAGGTGGGGTGACGTGTAGATAGAGGGCCGGTATTGTAAGAGGAGTCTAACACAAGCAGCACTGCCGTTGCTGCAAGCATTGGAGAGGGGTGTGGCCCCATCAGCTGATACTGCCTCTACCTGTTGAGAAACACATGTGCAAAACAGCTTGATGGTTTGTCTATCGTGTGGGCCGAATAAATGTAACCGTAAAGAATTCATAGCTAAATAATATATTCACATATACATTGATCTCTCTAATTCTACATAAAAAAGACAACTCCTTTGAGTGGAAAATGAAAATGTCCTATTTACCGCTGCACCGTTTTCCAGGAGAATCTTCGCACATGCATAATGGCCACCCAGGCAAGCTTCATGGAGAGGAGAAACTTTGTCGGTGGTCAACATGTTTACATCCCAGCCCTGGAAAAGACAAGATGATGGGCAATGAGAAATGGATGAGACTTGCAGTCGCAGCCATAGTTCACTAGTGGTGATTAGTCTATAATCTGGACTTATTATTAAACAAGATGTAAAGCATGCTGTGTATTTTAACTAGTGAGACATACCTGTGAGACAAGGGTTCTCACGTTCAGGGGTCTGCCCTGATATGCTGCATCATGGAGAACAGTCCGGTCCGACCAGGAATCTGGGAAACACAAATATCAAAATAGATATCACATTTGCCAAGCAGATACAGCATCTGAACAGACAAGGACTCATTTGCTTCCTATTTTGTTTGTTAGCATATTTGTCTGGTTTCAGTGTCTTGAAAAAAATAAGAAACCTAGAATGAAATGAGGAATGCTCTGTGCCTTGCTTTCTTTAGAAGCCCAATAATATCAGTCTATCTTAGTTGATAGCATGTGTTCTCACCTATGTTCTGTTTCACAAGTTCTGTTTGTAGAAAACAGTAGATATATTATATTAAAGTCACAGGAGTCAGGACCTCTAAGAGAAATAGTGAAGTATTAATTGACCTGAACAAAGATACACAAGAGAAAGTTGATCTTACCCGCCATGAGTGCGTTGTATGTTAGCCCCCCATACAAGTGGAGGGAACTCTGCCAACCACTGTGTGAGTAGATGAAACTTTCTATTTGAGCGGCAGCCATAGTACATCCAAACAGCAGAGCAGACTCCTCTACAGCTGATTAACAGTAATTCTGTTTGACTGAATGTGAGTCTGTGACAAAACCTGGCCTTCTTATATCTGTGGCAAATGTACTGTACCCCACCCTATGACAGCCCATCTGCCTTTGTCACAGCATGGGTGCATTGACTGTATGCATGACAATAGATATTCACGCCATGACCACTATGCTCTTACTTCTCATGCGTCATGGGTGATACCATGGTTTACACAGAAAGAACATTCAAGCATGCCCACAATCTGGTATGTTTTGTGTCACCGAAAATCAATTCTACATTAAACAATCATTCATAGTCCATAACACAACAAAATGGTCACACTAGCCCAGGCAAACTAATAGCTTTTGTTATCATTAGGAATAAAAAAGTAAATAATACATTAAAAATGTATGGAACATTAAATGTACCGGTATATAATTTATTTCTCTCCCGATATCCACAGAAGCTCTACAGTAGTTGAAAGCCTTTTAACTGATATAAACCATTTTAGAAGATTTAAGGTTATAAAAGCATAACCACATAAAAAGCATACGCCGTATAAAAGCGGGATAAATGAAGAATATGGGATTTAAATAAATACACAGGAACAAGGTATGAATATATATTTCTTTGCATAGCCACGCCTTCCCCATGGCATCATGTCTTCTGTTTGCATGTATAAGGAAAACAACAAAACAAGGAGGCCCAATGCCTGGTTTATACTTGATTGTGCATGTGCACCATGTGTTGCAAACCGACAACTTTAGGGTGACCAGACGTCCCAGTTTGGCCGGGATTGTCCCGGTTTCAAGCTGGGTGTCCCATGTCCCGACAAATGTCTCTAAAACATGAATATGTCTTGGTTTTAAACATTGACTTCGAAATTGTCCCGCCAGATTCCAAATCTTCGCCAGAATTTAATTAATAGTCGTTTTCAGTGAACACGACATGCTTGTGCTACAGTATATCAGAAAACAAAAGTAATGTGTGTCTGAATTCAACACTGCTGTTGCTTGTCAATCCGTTGGTCAATCCGTCATTGCCGGTATGCAACACCTATGGTGTGCATTTGCATGTGCGTGTGCATGAATGTCCACACACACACACACACACACACACATTGCCGGTTTGAGAGGCTGATACAAGCTCACAGCACGTCTGGCTGTGCACAACCAAGTTAAATCACCCTTATGGATCATAGTCATGGCATGTTCATTCATAGTTCATGGCAGCCATTTTGCTTAATTCATCGAATATATGACATAAGAACAAAATAGTTGCCATGTGAATATGGTTAATAAAGCTCAAATGAGTGTTCTACAGTAGTTTACCCAGTTCAGTGGTTTATAACATTTGAAGTTTAAATAGCTGATCAAATGTCTGTTAGTCCCCTTTATATTAAATGTAAACATGAATAAAACTCAAATCAATTCATTGTGCTTTGGCTGGTCAAGTTCTACACTTGATCGTCTTTAACATCAGTGCATGGGGGGAGTCAACATCACGAACAGCAGGTAGAGAAGCAAAGTCCTTGGATTTATCGCTGTAGCTTGGTGATGGTTGATAATGACAGTGCAGCGGCTGGCTTCATGGCACTTTGTTTGGGACATTTCTTACTGCCCAGTCCTGGTCTCCAGAGTCCATGAGGGCCAGTGGCATCCACGGCAATGTCCATGACCTGATCTGGGATGAGCCACTGCAGGAGGAGCAGGAACAGGAAGTCTAGGACAGCCACAAAGGCAAATATGGATCCAGCCACTGGGCCACAGTGAGCCCTCAGCCTGAGCAAACGTCTGTTCAAGGGGAGCACCTCCTCTCCAGCCACCCTGTCGTAAACCTGAAAGACACGTTGCTTACTTGCAGTGGTAGAAAAAGTACTCAAATGTAAGTAAACGTATCAATACTGTAATGTAGAAATCCTCTGTTACAAGTAAGAGTCCGGAATTCCAAATTTACTTGAAAGTCTGGAATTCCAAATTTACTTGAGTAAAAGTACTAAAGTATTGGTATACAAATGTACTTAAAAGTATCAAAAGTAGAATGTACTCATTATGCAGAATGTCCTATTTCACAAGTTTTCAAATGTATAAAATGTATAAAAATCTTTTGAAAATAGACGGTCTACAAGCTCAAAATGTGTCGCGATTTCAGGCCACAGACCCCCATTTGTACACAGACCTGAAGGGTCCATTTGGTTCTTAACTATCAATTATTTAGCTGGGGACCTCTTGGAACCCCCTCAAGGACCCCTGGGGTGCCTTTGAGCAAGAGAGGGGACTTCCCGCTTCAATCCCAGCTCCTCACAACAGTCTCCTTGACTGTGTTGCTGTTCACCCACTGCTAACTGGATATCATTTGTGTCAATTGTTCAACTGACGCAGATGAATAGATAACTTTTAAATCTTCAAAAATGTAAAAATCCACTCATTACACTTGGTAATGTTCAAAGGATGAACAATGTTGATCAATCACTTTGATACCATTATTCCGTTGTACTGGACCCCAGCATCACGATGAGCAACATTTACACTGCCTGATAGTCCTTTTTAAACTGAATTGGACCAGAGAAATAGGGCATAGTGTAATAGAAAGACACAAGATAAAATTATAATGAGTCAAATCATTTCACTAATATACAGGAGTGCACTCCATGCGACACCACAGTGTTCTGCAATTTTTTTGGGCAGGATCACGCACATGCATGGATGTGCCCAGGCACGCACACTAGAACACGTTCCCCCGCGATTCATGAGCCAAGTACCCAAATGGCTACTTTGCATAACAGGTTGTGCAAATGCATTCTCACATACATTTTGGCTACAGTATATATCTGCAGGCAACTAGAATGCCTCAGCCGCAGTCGAAGAGGAGAAAGGTAATAGTTCAAAGCAAACTTTTAAGTTTTGCTACTGCAATGTGTGCGCAAAGTAAAAAAAAAAAAATAAATAAAAAGAAGAAAAAAAAAAATCATCATTACAACCCTGCTAAAATAACCATTACTTTGAAAACTCAAAGTATGGAGTCTGTAGTGTAGAATGTGAAAAGAAAGTGAGGCCAGCCCTTTCCTGGGCTGGCGTGAGCACCACCCAGTGCCAGACAGTGAAAAGTACACACAGGCTACACACCCCATTGATATGCAGCCAGAGCCATTAATGTTAATTTGCACTGTGACTGCGCCACACCCGTATGATTCGAAGGTTACTGTTTCCCATTCAAATCACCAAGCCTAAGTGTTTGTTTTTGTTGGTTGGTGTGAATGGTAATTTTCCAGTGGTTCGCAAACATTTTCCCTTGGAGCCCCCCCTTCTTACATCTGACAAAAGCTGTGCGTGGGCACACTCACAGCCCACACACACAAACACACTTTACAATTTAGCAGACGCTCTAATTAATCCTTTGCATAAAACTGCCTGGTCAAGGTCATCAATGCCTGGTGCTATGGCAAGTGTTGCGGTATGGAGAGGGGAGTCTTCAGATTACGGTGGAAAATTGGGAAACTGAACTTTTCGTCAGAAAGATCCGGTTCAACAACAAAATGATGTCACTCGGAACTTCCTGAATTAGAGTTCGGAAAGCTGCACGTCGGGAAGTCGGAACTCTCAGACGAAAAGTTGGGTTTCGGAGAGAGTATGGACTGGCCTCGAGTCTGCAGTTCTAGCTGCAATGGGGAGTTTGCTCCAGTTTGGGAGCCAGAAGGGAGAAGAAGAGTCTGGAACATATGGGCGTTGTCCTGGATGTTTTAGGTTGTACATTTGTGTGTTGTGTTCTTGTTCTTGTTTGTGTTCTGTACATTTTTCTGTTCTTGCATTTTGCATTTTAACAGTGATTTTGTATGTAACTGTTTATAATTTGTTGTACGGCGACCTTGAGTGCCTTGAAAGGCGCCTAATAAATAAAATGTATTACCAGTAAGACTCCCTAATCGGGAGATAAGCGACCGTCACATCGCATACACAAACTTTTAAAGGCAATTGTAGCCAATCAGGAGGGAATATGGTACATGGGACAGATCCACGTTGATATCATGACTTTAGAGATACTGTGTACCGCTTTGTATGATTTTAGGCCAAAATCTGTAGGAGCAGTGTCCAAAAATGTGTTTTGCAAAAATCGGCCTGATGGTGGCACTAGAAGAGGGCCATGTGAGAAATCAGGGGCGGAGGTTGTGATTTGCGGGAGTCGCTCTCCATTCCGACATGTCGCCACTCCGAAATTGACTTCTAATTGTCGGAGTGGCGACACTCCCATAGGGGTTAAGTTTAGGGTTCGGGTTAGAGATAGGGTTAGTGTCGGAATGGAGACATGGCGGAAAGGAGACATGTCGGAGTGGCGGGATGCACCCGTGATTTGCCAGCCAAGGAGTGTGTGTGCAAAGTTTGGCATGGATAGGGCCAACAGTGCCAGAGATAAGAGTAACGTGATAAAAGTGTGACGTGACAGACATACTGACAGAGTCAGACTGACAGACAGCCGGTGGAGCTTTTCATATTATTATGGTAGGTTCTGACAGCGATCCGAGTGAGTGGGAGGGGTTGTAGGGTTGTATCAGGCTTTGAAGATATGGAGGTGCCATACCTTTGCCACGTGTTTTTTCTGGCATGTTACTACCCTCTTAAGCCCTACTTCTCGTATAACCAGTAAGACTCCCTAATCGGGAGATAAGCGACCGTCAGGTCGCATGTAAAGATCGGCCTGATGGTGGCTAAATGGGACAGATCCATGTTGATGACATGACTCTAAACATAATGAATAGCAAAACGAACTACCTCATCTGCTTGCAACGCATAGTATTAGTGACTTACCGTATAGATCTTGTACATATATATATATTATTTTTTTTAAACTTTGGGCAAACAAATGTAAATATATTAACTATTAACTTCTTTAACTATGAATGTTAATTGTGTTTGTGAAACCTGCCTTTTCGGTCCTCTCTGCCACATTTCTCCAGGTGTATAGGTTTTGCACACGGGCGTGGATAGAGGTGGGGGAGGGGACAGACCCTGCTCGTTGTCTTGCAATGACTGTTTCCAGGCCAGCACACAAAGACCGCACAGTAGGCTCACAAAGGGTGATCAGGTCCTCTGGCAAAACCTCAGGAATGCCCCCTACACGAGTGCTGACCACCTACAGGAAAATATTTTAAAAGCATACATACACATGTCAATCACACACTAAACAAATCAGTCCAGTAAAGCAGGATTGGTGCTGAGTTCTGAATAGGTTTCAAATGTGTTCTGAGGCTTCTGAACGCCCTTCTGAAGTGATGGGGGAATGCAGAATAGATCGGAAGTCAATTTCGATGAAATTAGTACAAAGGACCCCAATGGAAACAAGCCATAGGCTTTCTTGGGGTTAAAATCCTTGTTTTTCTTTTCTTTTTTGCAAACGGCTAATAAAGTAATCAATCACTCACTCTCTTAGAACCAAAATGACGGAATATGCCATCCACTTCTGCAGCAAATTTCTCTTTGAAGCTGTTCTCAAAACGTTACAGCTGTAGATTGCTTTGGGTCTTTGTTAGATATCTGTAGTTTGATAAATAGATACAGTAAATAGATAGACCCAGGATTTCGGTGTCTGACAAATTCGACAATAAGGACTGCCCGATTGCCCGTCGGCATTTTAGAAAAACCAACAGGCATGCAAAACCTGCCAAGACATTCCCACTTGCCCAGGTGGTCATGTATGCCATGTTTTGTTTGGTTTCTGTTCTTGATTTCTCCTATCAGTCAGTCGCAGGCTGCAGCTGCCTGCCTGCCTATTCTGAATCTCTCTGCTTGGACAGAGCTGCTACCTTTAAACACATTTGAAATCTGAGGCTTTTTTGTATACTATTTACTATTATATCTTACTGAGAAAAAGAAATGCTGCTATTTGTTAGACACTGTGACATAGCTCTGTTCACACAATGCTGTACCCCCTCCAACTGTATTATGTTCCCCATTTTCAAGTGTTTTTATTATATTTTGACACTTGCTTTGACAATGTAAAGATGTTTTCTCATGCCATAAAGCTCCTGTGAATTTAAATTGAATTGAACAGGGCTCTAGACTGCCACCAAAATGAGAGTGCAAGCAAGATGCCCAGTGAAATTTTGGTTGGACTGATTAAATACAAGGACATGGACCAATATTTAAAATGTGTGCCCAATTTTGTGGTAATGATTAATCTTGAATTGGTTTGAAATTCAATAAGTGACTAAATATTTGACGAGATCTTGCATTTATTCTCAATGATGTTGAAGTGGAAGGCCAAGATCTTACCTGGGGCTGTGAAAAAATGGATTTGTATTGCAAAACTGACATTATGCCACCTTAAGCAGTTACATTCATCCAGTGGCCTCTACTCTGTCTACTTTTTATGTGTATGTGTTTTTTTTTAGTTTACTTCAATTAATTTGAATAACTGATAAAAGTGAAAACTGTATGCTTCAGTGGGGTTTCAATTATTGTCTCCGCTATACTTCCACCTTCTGTTGGGATATGTAATAGTTGGGTAAGATTATCTTTGGCTGAGCAGCTTATACTGTATGCTAGCCTTCACGACTGCTGGGGAGAGAGAGAGAGAGAGAGTAGTCAACCTGCACTGGACCAGTTACTTTCCATCTTTCCAAAATCCCAATGTTAGGGATGCAATGCACTCAACTTAATCACTAGGGAACTATTGCAGGTATTTATTTTATTTCTTGTAATTCTGATACAGCACACAGTCATATATACGTTTTGAAGACATTCATGCTATCTAGTCAGTACAAAATGAGTGAGAGCAAACCTGCAGTCCACAGCTGGCTCCCTCCACTATGGCCATGCAGAAGGCCTCTGTCAGAGAAGTGTTTAGGAAGATGTGACCTTGAACCAGAACACCACGTACATCTTTATGCTCAAGAGCCCCAAGGAGTCTGACCCTGAAGAGAAGAGATTTAAAACAAGATGTATCTTTTAATATTACACATCTAAACATTTCCTTACACACACAAACAGACACGTACGCACGCACGCACGCACGCACGCACGCACGCACACACACTACCTGTCATGTAGCTGGTATTTCTCCCTCACTTCCTCCAGTACAATTCTCTTGGGCCCTTCTCCACCAATTAGAAAATGAAGGTCTGGATGTTTGAAGCAGAGCTCTGGGATTATTCCACCAAGAAGATCGATACCTAAATACAAATAATGACAACATTCATAATTACACCCTGGAGTCTTTTGCACTAATTACTGTTATATAAAAAAAATCGTTTTATATTAATTGTATGACATTTAAGTACAATCATGGCGGCAAACATAGCTTAGTAGCTTGCCAGAGTATTGAGCAGTGTACATGCCAAACGGGGAACCGTTACGTTTACTGGTTTGCTGGGAATAGCCTTTCATGGCCTCCATGGCCTCGCTCACAAATAATATTATAAAGATATATACACTCTACCATTACTGTTCATGCAACTATTGATCTGTGCCCATTGCATGCTGTCAATCTGACTACTACTAATGTTAGGAAAATAATGATCTCCTTGAGGATGAACCATCTACATTAATTGTTGACAGACTGTACTATAATATACTGTATATTTATTCTAGTTCGAAGGTCGCAGTTTAGTATGTGAAACCGAAACGGCAAATCATGTCTACGTCTGGACGCGTACACTTTTTTACGGTCTATGGGTTTGCTGCTCTGACATCACGCTTTGACATCCCTGTGATGTCAGGGGAACCACACTAAAAGAATCCCTTTTATGCCTATATATGGAGTTCCCTGATATCATAAATTTTAAGCCCATATCAGAGTGACTTGAGAGAGAGAGGTGCCATTAAGGGGTCAGAAAAAGAACCGGTCACGTGACCCATGTTTCAGCTCGAGAGTGACAAGAGTGTGATTTAAATAACATTGGTTTCAATAGTAGCATAGCAAATATCAGCATTCTTTGGTAAATATACAACATGACAACTGTTTTAAAGTATTGCACAGTGACAACTAAAGTCTCTGTAATATTTAATTTATACTATTGCCTAAAAACTATGTAAAATAAGTGGATTTGTCCGCTGTTGCCTTGTGACTGGCTCACTGCGTCTTCATAAAGTTGATAACATGCACAATAGCACCACCGAGTGGCAGGTGAAAGTAAGGCAATGAAAGGCATGTACTTACTTACTCTGTCTCTGTTATCTGAGACTGTCAGTTATTAACAGCTTGCTGCTAACCAATTCTCGCGATACTGCAGACTCAAAAACTATTGTTTTGCTCTTTCGGGACGTCAATATACTGTAATTATCGTTTGCAAATCAGAAAACAAGATATCCGGAAATAACCTTTGATATGTTTTCTTTCATTTGTCATTCTTTTTTTTTTTGGAGCTGTGTGCAGCTCCCTATACGTGGCTGTGTGGGTCTGTGTGTGTGTGTGTCTGTCTGTCTGTCTGTGTGTCTGTGTGTATGTAGCCTGACTTCGGCGCGTAACTAGTGCCGCACCATTTACGCTACTCGCGCAATATATACATCAAAATGTGCGGCTCGGCCGGGAATGGTGTTCTATTACCTTTCGTTCCGATCCGCCTTACCATGCAGACGTAATCGGCAAAAAACGACGCTTAATTGTCCCCATTGACTTATAATGGGACAATGCAAGAAATCACTTTCAAGTATTTTTCTCTCGTAAACCATAGGAGCTACAGTTTCAAACCTCGGAGAGGAGATTCATAATGATTTTAAGAATGAATCGAAAAATAATTACATCACTCGGCCTCATGGTGGCGCTATAACGGCCCACTTTACGTTTTGCCCCGTAACTCTTGAACCGTAGATCGGAAAATTAAAATTCTTTTTTCCCTGGATTCCTTGGGTCAAGACGCATCTCCCCATATAGGCCACGCCCATTTGCGCCAGGATAGATTTTCCGCCATCTTGAATTTTCTCCAAAACACACTTTTTGCTCCTTTTCCTACATATTTTCTTCAAATGTCACAAAAATCGGTACACATGATCTACACACACACACACACACACACACACACACACACACACAGCTCCACTTCACACGGGTGTGATTTTTTAAGTTTGTTCAAACTTAAGCAGCTGCTCTGCTTCGTTCATTTTGTAAACTTCCGGTTCAGAGATTTGTCACTTTAGAAGCTCCTCCTGAGCCGCCATTGGACTCGACCCATGAAGTGAACGTAGGTGGCAGAACTCTCCGTTCTAGGGCTCTGGCCCATATCTAACAGGACTTCATATGGGAATGGCCATATATGGAGGCCACATCGGCCACATACCACACTTTGGGGCGGCATAGCTGAATGGTCCGCCTAGGGAACCAGAGTCCCTCGTTGTCCCAGGTTAGATTCCAAGCCAAGTGTGTCCCTGAGCAAGACTCTTAACCCCTAATTGCTCACGCGCTCCTTGTGGGCAGCGAATCAGCTGGGCTGAAAATACTGAATGTCCCTCACGGTAGGAAATAGGTATCTATTAACAGAATCCATATATGGCCAAGACAGCCCATATCTGTGTGGCTGGTTCAACAGACAGGGATCTCCATGTATGGGTATAAAAGGGATTGTATGTATGATGTCAGATGTCACAGACGTCATAGGACTTTCACATAACGAATAACTGAGTAAACATGTTTGGACTCTCACAGCATATCTCCATATACAGTACATGGATCTCCATATATGGGTACCAGGGGTCTCCATTATGGGTAACTGCCTGGTCTGATATACATCACCTTGCTTGTCGCCCTGAGGCGTCTTACTACTAGTACTGTATAGCATAGAGTAGACTGTACATCCAGAGACCCAGTGCAGATATTCAGAGATAGAATCTTAGATATCTTATTTACCTTGTTTAGACTTTCTTTTTAACCTTATTTCACCTGAATTTCACTCTGTTGATCAACAAAAGTCCAAGTACCTTTCCGGTAGACGAGTCGGCTGACCACCACAATAGTAATTCTTCCGTCGTGGCGCAGAGACGGATCAGGAGTGAAATCTGTGGGGTCCACAGCATTGGGAATGACGGACACTATCTCTGGGTTCAGCGCTGCCCGCAGCACCGTGTTCTCCTTACTGGTGTATGACACACACACGATATGGTTGGTGTCACAGAGGGACACAGTCAGAAGCTTATTGGTCAGCACTGAGCTCAGGTCTGCAAAGCCGAAGAGCGAGTGGTCGGTAAACACCTGGAAATGATAAGAAATGTATTAACTTCAAAGATGACTACAAAATAGCAGATATACAAGCTCACAGCGAACTTGCACATCTGTGTGTGTGTGTGTGTGTGTGTGTGTGTGTGGGGGCCTGGCACAAAGCATTTTAAGATGGAGGTCCGCAGCCAAATACATATAATTTTGGGGGTACATAGCACGAAAAGGTTTGAGAACTACTAATGATTTTTAGAAGGCATTTGTAGAATCGTCCCAAGGTCTTAATGGGCTACTAACTTAAATATACACAGAAGAAATGACTAACAACTTCCTGGTACCTGATAATCAAAATAAACGGATTAGTTACACACCGTGTTAAGGCCCATGGTCTTAGCGTGAAACAGTGCATCGTGGGCCATGGCAGAGAAGGAGCTGTGTGCGTGGACCACGGTGATGCGTTCCCTGAAAAACACGCAGCGCAACAGCGGCAGGCTGTGAAAGCAAGTGGTGGCCGTGGACTGGTTGTACATGACCTGCAGGGGCAGGTAGTAGACCTTCAGTCCGTTGGTCAGGTAGCGGACCCCCTTCCTCCTGCCATAGGCGTGAGTGGCTATCACCACCTTGTGACCCTTCTCGATCAGGCACTGAGACAGCTGGTATATGTGACTTTCCACTCCTCCCATGTTTGGGTAGAAAAAGTCAGACACCATGCAGATGTTATGCTTCTTGCCACCAGTGGCTTGTTGGGATACAGCTGGGGGGGAGCCATCAGACCTCTTGGAGGAGAGAGGACCCCGGAGAGCTGGGTCCCTCCTCCTTTGGCCCATTGTGCAGGGCAACTTCCAATGATCATAAATGTGCCTGTAAGAGAATGCAGCAAATGCAATTTGAGCCACCCTTTTCACAAACAAAAATCTTCCATATTTTGTACACTATGTCAACATGACGACGTCGTTAAACTTAAGTATATGTATACAGAGGAAATGGTAATAAACCAATGTGCTCCAATGTATTGTACACAAATAGCTTGTAGAAACAATGTCCCCATCGCATGATTATTACGGTAGTTTGACGTTTCGTAGACTACATTATAGCCCCATATAGAACCTACCTCACCCTCCGCTGCATATGGAGGGTGAGGTTCTATATGGGGCTAAGACTACATAAGCATTTATAGCAGCATAGCAGTTAGCTATAATAACTAACGTTAGCTAGTCACACTGACTCAAATTCAACAAGGCAGTTGATTTTATAACAGAACTTTGTTACAGCTGGCTTACCATGTACTTGAAATGGTGGTTCAACTTTTACAACCTAACTTGTTGAAACAAATGTGACAATTGACAAATAAGCCGGGCAGACACCGGCTAACAACAACACTGGCTGGCAGTCACTTCCTGGTCTACCTACGTCATGATTTGATAGTTGGAAATGACACCCGAGCTCCAGGCGGAGCGCGCTCGATTGTCGCGTCAGCGTCAGCGTCAGTCAGCCAGACAGACAGACAGACACTAAAGCCTGGTGAGGCGACACACACACACACACACACACACACACACACACACACACACACACACACACACACACACACACACACACACACACACACACACACACACATTTGCACTCAACTTTTTAATCCCTTGCTTTGACAGATGCACAAATATATGGACATAGGCTATGCATGTTCTTTCAATAAAACCATATGAAACTAGCTCACAACAACCATGAAATTGTCCTTTTAAAAAGTGATATTGTCAAAAGTAGTATTCTGACTGTGTAGTGAACCATGAATTCCCTGATGGGGCCCCTCAAACCTGCTGATGAAGCATTCCACCTATGAGTTATCTGCATAGATTATCTGTCCAAAATATTATAGCTTAACATTATTTAGCCAACAGATGGCAATACAGGGCCTTATGTCGAAGAAAACAAATAGGCCTACTGATGTCATCTTGATCTTGTGGTAGTGACAGTGTCACATGGTTAGACCCACTGAGACGTATTTAGACAGTGTCACAAAGACCCACTGAGACTGTTGTATTTAGATCTTTAGAGTGGTCCAATCTGGAAAATATTTTGAAAAACTGACACAAAATCTGCAAAATCAGTCCGCTTTTGGATTGCAAGCATATGGATTAAAAATATCATGATAATCCTGATAATTCCAGATCCAAACCTTTGAGAAACTGGATGGTGATTGTCCACCACTGCTTCAGATTCACCTGCCTCTGGCAGGCTGAGCAGGTAATTCAACCTTGCCAAACATGACAGTTAAACCCAAGTCGTTACACAACACCCTCACTTGTGGGAAGTGCAAGCACGTTTCAGCTCTCATTGCCAAGTAGTCGATACCAGATAGGTATCATGGAAAGTTGGGACTTTCCCCACTAACCGTTTTATATATCCCATTAATATTCTGCAAATTTTAATGGGACCAGTCTGTGAAGAGATTGATCACATCTTGACAGAAAGCTTGCCTCAGTAGCGCTGGCCATTTTTCAGAGCCTTAAGTGTAAATAGTCATAGCCCAAAGCTTATCGTCCTCAGAAACTAGATTCAATACCCTGTTATAAAATAGACCATGAGTTATGTTTACCAAAGGTCATGGCATTGTGAAAAGGCATTGAGAAATGTTTGTTCATTGGTTTTAATTCAGCTTGCATGTAGAACGTTGAAAGGTCAATACATTGATACAATGTAATGAACAATATGAACCTTTGACAAAGTAGGCTACAAGCCAACTTTTTATACATCAGTGATAGTAACACAATCCAAAGTGTCAAATTACAACTCGGACTAGCTGTCGGGCAGATGTTTTCCTAAAGGGTTAAGGCAGCAATCCAATACACAAACAACTCAAGAGATTCATCATGTGTGTTTATTAAAAAAATAAAAATAAAAAAGTAGTAGTAACATAATTATGCATCCTATATATATAAACAAATACACAATTGAAAGCTAACAATAAATGCAAAGTGCATCATTGAACAGTTGTGTTAAAAATGCACTCAAGTCTACTACATTCTCCAAAAAGCTTTATCAAATTATGTTTAGCACAACTAGCTTTATTCACTCTTGGAAAACATTTGACAACTGAACTGTAACTGTTTTCCTTTACTGAATTCCCTTTCCGATAAGGTAACATAATTACAACACAACATGGTACATTCATGCCAATGAAAATAAGTCGAATTGTATGTTATTCCACAAAACACGTTTTACAGAACATTTATAAATGCAAAAAAGGACAAATAAAATATTTGAACGATAATCAATTTTACACAGAATTCATTGTGGCAAATCTGTTTTGTCTGCTATAGGAGAGAAAGGGTAACACAAAAAAACCTTTATATATCTAGGAAATAGACCAACATTTACCTGACCTGACTTGCACACTTTACTAACCATACAAAATCGCAAAATGTGCAAAATTACAGTTACAATTACAAATGTCTGGAATTAATAGTTTTATTTATGCTATTACAATTCTCACATTGATGGGATTCTTATATTAATGCAAAGCTTCAATATCAACCATAACACATTACACAAACCAACTTCTCTATGTATGATTGCATTTTTGGACAGCTAATATTCTGAAAGAAAGATACTTCTGAGTCATTAGTTTTCACAGTGTTTTTAGATATCTACTCAAAACATTTTCCTCAGGGTTATCACATGCATGGGGTCGCACGCAGGTGTAGGCACGCACACACGCACGCACCGTGACGCACGCACCGTGACGCACGCATGCACACAATATATACAGTATAATGTATGTCAAAGTTAGTTACTAGTTACTAACATGCAGTCACTAACAAGTTAATAACAAAATCTTAAAATGTGTCTGCTGCCATGCATGCATAGATCTCTGTGGTCAATTTGATTTAACATGTCAAGCAGGAAGAACACCACCTTTACAACTTTCTTGTATTAACTGCTTCAGAGGTTTGACAATACCTGCTACAACTGACACCATTTTACTATTGTTTAACATTTCACAACAACATTTGAGTGTCAATTTAACTCTCAGTTTTGATCAAGTTCTTGGATGCACGTCTTGAAACTCTAACCTCATTCTCTTAACAGTTCCTCAAAATCGCGTAGATGCAAGTCTCATTCCTCTTTGACATTTCAATCAAAACAGATTTCCAGGATTCCAATACATTGCTTCTACATAGAAATGCCCAGTAACTATTAGACCCGCCATTTCCAAGCTGCCATTCCTATCAAAGGTCCCCGAAAACGACATCCTCAATCAATTACTGTCCTACCCCAGAATAACATTATGGAAATATTTCAGTCAGGTTTTAAGGCGTATCATTGTACTCGGTCTGCCTTGCTGTAGGTGCACAATAATGACCTGCTCCTCTCTTCTGACTCCAGTGACTGTGCCATCCTATTGCTTTGGACCTGAAGTGCAGACTGTGATGTCATTTAATTCCACTGTTATGCCACTGACACATATCTCACTGTGAGACCAAATGGGTGCCCAACTTTGCCAGCCTCAGGAGCTGCCTTGAGGACATAAAATGTTGGAATGCCCAAAACTTTCTACAGCTAAACAAAAACACGACCAAAGGTACCATTTCCTGTGGTACTATTACGAACGCTGAGGAAGTTCTATTTCCTCAGCGCTCCTCAGCGTTTCTTCAGCATTGAAAAGTGTCTGTTGACCGTTGCTCTGTTTGGGAGAGGTAAATAAAACTATGTGAAAAGGATATTTATTGAGTGCTCGTATTATTGTTGGGCCAGGCACATTGAGACTTTTGTTTAATCTGGAGTGTTGCGGGCATTCTGCTTTGCATTGCTTTCTCTTTATGAGAAATACTCTGACCTGTCAGTTTGAGGATTGCACTTTTGGGAATGAGGTCAGAGAGTTTCTGCTAAATGCAAGGAAACCATGAAAAACAGAAAAATGTGCTCCTCGGAGTACAGGTCTCCGCCAGGGCAGGGGACCGCCAGGGCAGGTATAGCTTATTGTGGGCCAGCACTGTTTCACGGCAATCAAACGCTGTGATCATGATTTGAGGCATTTTGTTCAAAACAGGCCACTCCGGCAAACTTTGGATTGGAAGCCAGTCTTGGGCAATCAGGATGTAATATGAATAATCGGACAGATCTGTCTTGATCACATGAATAGAATAATGTGTACCTATTGGCTTCACTAGGATTAAAAAATGTGCCTCCTGGTGGTGCTATGTGAAACGTTTGAGGCAAAGGTTCTCCAGGGAGTGTGCTTGCACAGTTTCATGCCAATTGGCAACGGTGCAGGAGATTATCTACTCAAAGGCAGTGACGGACATGCACACGGACAGGGGTGGAGACAACAGTCAGAGTTAAATTAATAACTCTTTTCACAGCGTGCATAGTTTTCTGTGTATTTTTTCTTCCTTTTAGTTTTAGGCATGTGGTAAAGATCTGCCAAAAAACTAAGTGACAGGTGTCATCATTGCTAAACGGTACTCTGCATCAAACTGTCGCTGTTGATATGCTCTGATGCACTTTGCTCAATCAGTGTTGAGTCATTCTCTCCTCTTCTCTCACGTCTCCTCTTATCTTTATCTCTCTGGAACAAGGAACATTAAAAAAAACAAAGAAGGTTTCAGGGTGATGAATGGTGTGCATGGCATATTTGGCAAGATCAACCTGCTTCCATACAGGTGGTAGCAGATTTTAAATAGAAGTACTTACCATAGCTCTTGGGCGATACAGGACCAGATACAAAGCAAGTAGAAACAATACAATGATGATGATGACGACGACGACAGAGGAGCTGATAGCAATCACTGACTCACTTATTTGTTTCCTGATAACTTCTGAAAAGCAAACATAGAAATAAGAAAATATGGCACTTCAAAAGACCAAACTCCCTTCACAGTTGTGAACTTTTCACACATTTTATATGGAAACTTAGGTGAATTGTGAGGTTTTCATTTTCAAAGCCAGGTCCAGAAACATATCACTCTGGAAAGATCTCGAAATATAATGGCTACATGTGCAGTGGTGTAAAGTAACCAAGTATCTTTTACTTACAGTTTTGAGGTATTTGTAATTTACTTGAGTATTTCCAAATTCCAATACTTTTACTTCTACTCCACTACATCTGGGATCCAAACATTTAATTGAAAACTATAGTTACAAGTTTACTTTGCTGATATAAATTATACTATGTAAAATATACATAAACCACTTTAGCCCTATTTTATACCTTGGCTATTTGAAAATAGCCGATCTACAAGCTCACAACGCGTCGCGATGCGACACGTTGTGAGCTTGTAGATCGGCTATTTTCAAACATTTTATACTTTTACTTTTAGTACTTTTGTACATTTTGATGCCAATACTTTTGTACTTTTACTCAAGTAAATTTGGAATTCAGGACTTCTACAATGCAATATGGATATTTTTTACTAAAGTAGAAAATGTGAATACTTTTTCCACCACTGTACATGTGTCAACTGCCAAATGTCCCAATTATGCACATGTATAGCTTTGTTGTTTGCATTTAATTTTCAGCACGATTTTGCAGCAAGATTTATATGTCACACACTGTTCTTGGGCCCTATTTGATTATTTGGTGTTTTGGAATCAGCATTGTCTTTAGCTTCTGCTTCTTCCAGTGTTAAATACATTTTAGACAATTTATCTTTCTTGTGAGTGACGAAGACACGAGTGATGAGTCAGGTGCTTGACCTATGAAAGCAATCATTCTAAGACCATGCTCCTTCAAAATTAAGAAATACAAAATAAAATATCAAATAATCACCTTACCAAGGCAGGTGTTGTTGGTAAGATATATTTTTTCCGGTAGGAAATTTGTGTGCTCAACAACACAGAGAGGTTCTGATGTCCCGTTCAGTTCTATTGTCAACTTGCTGCTCAGATGGTAGAATCCATTAGCAACATTCTGAGAGGTTATGGAAGGTGTTGACAGACGTTCCCCATACAACTTCCAGTGGACCAGGGCTCCTGGGGTTCTCCCGGTGACATCACACTGAAAGGTCCTCACTCTCTCACTGGTGCCTTCCATGACCGGGAGAGCCCTCTGACACACCGTGTAGCTCACTGGAGATGGAAGGATAGATAGATTAAGCTGCATATATAGAACAAAATTGTGTGTGTGTGTGTGTGTGTGTGTGTGTGTGTGTGTGTGTGTGTGTGTGTGTGTGTGTGTGTGTGTGTGCGTGTGTGCGTGTGTGTGTGTGTGTGTGCGTGTGCGTGTGTGAGTGAGTGAGTGAGCAATGGTGAAAGTAACTAAGTACATTTACTCAAGTACTGTACTGAAGCACAATTTTGAGGTATTTATACAGTATTTATTCAGTATATCCAGTTTCCAATACTTTTACTTCTACAACACTACATCTCGGATCCAAATAATGTACTTTTACGCCACTACAATTATTTGAAAACTTTAGTTACTACTGCAGTTACTTTGCAGATATAAATTATAATATTATAAAACCACTTTAGCCCTATTTTATACCGTTGCTATTTGAAAATAGCCACTTTTGGTACTTTAAGTACATTTTGATACCAACACTTTCATACTTTTACTCAAGTACATTTGGCTTTTACTTGTAACAGAATATTTCTATATTGCAGTATTGGTACTTTTACTTAAAGGAGTCTTAAGAATGCGACAAAAAATAAGTCTCCATGGCGTATAAAAAAAGCCATTTTGGGGGTGAACTACTCTTTTAAGTAAAATATGTGAGTACTTTTTCCACTACTGTGAGTGAGTGAGTGAGTGAGTGAGTGAGTGAGTGAGTGAAAGAGTGAGTGAAAGAGTGAGTGAGTGAGTGAGTGAAAGAGTGAGTGAGTGAGTGAGTGAGTGAGACTCACCAAAAACCATTAGGTTAAACTCAGTATAGTTGTACCGTGGGTTGTAGAAATTGCACTTGTATTCCCCCTGATCATCTTTTGTGATGTTTGTCAGGAAAAGAGAGCAGTTGTTGCTATCCTTTGTCAGGAAGATTTGGGCCCTGTCCTTGTATCCTTCACTGAGCTTTGTGATGTTTGCCTTGTTGTAGCTGAGGATGTTCTTGGTCTTGGTTTGCCAACTAACATCCCTGGTCACGTCTCTCTTCAAGCAAGGGCATGACAGGAGAATGCTGTCTTCCAAGGCCACTTGGATATCCACTTTTTTGTTGCCTAGAAAGGTCAAAGGAAACATGCATGGTCATGTCTTTTATTAACGTCTCATCAAAGTATTTTAACTAGGGTTGGGATGCGATTAAAAATTTTAATCTAATTAATTACAGGCTCTGTGATTAATTAATCGCAATTAATCGCATTTTAATCGCACATCGATATCTGCCCTGAGAAGCATTTTTTTTCAAGTAAAACACATTTTGTTTTACGAGTGAATCAACGATTGAGTTTTTTTTTATCTAAATTTCGCATCCACTGGGCCAAGCAAAGCGCTCTGATCGGCTACTTCTGCCTTTGCGTTTGTTGTCTCTTCTTGGTTGGTGCATCGCTATGATCGGTATGCCCGAAACTGAAGGTTCTGTGGTGCAAAAACTAAGTGCGATTAAAATGCGTTAATTTTTTTAATCACGTTAATTTTCTGTAATTAATTAATCGCAATTAATCAGTTAAAGTCCCAGCCTTAATTTTAACATTTCCTTGAGGATCGGTTACGGTCATGTTTGTTTTGTTTCCCCTTTGGCTTTAAGTAAACTCACCCACACAATTTCTCTTTCCTTTTTTCACCGCTCTTGCACATAGTTATGCAGTGTCACATTAACTTCTGCTTTTATGTACAAGACATCCTATTCTTTCAGATGACGCACATCATATAACAAATCGGATATATTTTCATCAGGGGAAAAAAAAGAGGAATTCGAAACAAAGAGGGGTCATTTCATTCAGACAAGGTCAAGAAAGAGAATGATTAATACAAAGCAGTCTCTATAGCACTTTGCTCTCCTAGTAGTACCCAATGTGTCACCTTTCTTTCAAATGATGCAGACATTCTGATATGCAGACATATAATATTGGTCATTTGTTCCCATGTTTTTGCTTCGTAGATTTGTTTTGCTCAACCACTAATATTAATAATGTGTTTTAAGAAGTTAATCTATAAGTTCCTTTATAATAGGTTCATTAGGCCCTCTATTCATGTCATTATTTACAATAAGTTGCTTACTACAGTTCATGCTTACTCTGCCACACACACACACACACACACACACACACACACACACACACACACACACACACACACACACACACACACACACACACACACACACACACACACACACACCTTTTTTTAATATAGCACCGCTAACTTTTTATATTTTTTCCAGTAAATTAAGGCCCTATTTCATCATACAAGAGTGTGACACCAAAGTAGTGAAAGCGTTTTAGTGGTGCGTTGTGAGCTATTTACCTATCAATTTTGGACATGTTTTACTCTTAGTAGGCTACACAATGTGTTACAATAAAGAACCTTGAACCTTGAATCGTTGTGAGGAGGTGGGAAGGTGGGGAGGTGGGTCAGTCTTTGAGGATTGTTTAAAATAAGCCAGTGGTCCAAAGTTCAAACATTTGAGAACCAACAGAGATTCCCATATGATTATGAGCCAAACAAAAGTGTGTACTATTTAGCACAATTTTTATGTGTGTATAGCTAATTTCCCGATATGTGATCTATCCCTGACTGTGAGGTCACAGATGGGACTAGCCGCACAAAAACACAATGTGAAAGCATGTTGCCAACCCTCCTGAATCTGGCAGGAGTCTCCTGAATTTTGACCCCATCTCCTGCGGTGCTCCTGAATTGTCAGTTCTCCTGAATTTCTCCTGGATTTGATCAAACTCCCCAAATTCACCAGAACACTGGAAATTACATCTACTATGTTAAAAGGTTTCTGGGGTAGGCTACATGCACGCACGCACGCACGCACGCACGCACGCACGCACGCACGCACGCACGCACAAACGCACGCACGCACAAACGCACGCACGCACGCACGCACACACCCACACACACACACACACACACACACACACACACACACACACACACACACACCTTTTTTTAATACAGCACCGCTAACTTTTTATATTTTTTCCAGTAAATTAAGGCCCTATTTCATCATACAAGAGTGTGACACCAAAGTAGTGAAAGCGTTTTAGTGGTGCGTTGTGAGCTATTTACCTATCAATTTTGGACATGTTTTACTCTTAGTAGGCTACACAATGTGTTACAATAAAGAACCTTGAACCTTGAATCGTTGTGAGGAGGTGGGAAGGTGGGGAGGTGGGTCAGTCTTTGAGGATTGTTTAAAATAAGCCAGTGGTCCAAAGTTCAAACATTTGAGAACCAACAGAGATTCCCATATGATTATGAGCCAAACAAAAGTGTGTACTATTTAGCACAATTTTTATGTGTGTATAGCTAATTTCCCGATATGTGATCTATCCCTGACTGTGAGGTCACAGATGGGCCTAGCCGCACAAAAACACAATGTGAAAGCATGTTGCCAACCCTCCTGAATCTGGCAGGAGTCTCCTGAATTTTGACCCCATCTCCTGCGGTGCTCCTGAATTGTCAGTTCTCCTGAATTTCTCCTGGATTTGATCAAACTCCCCAAATTCACCAGAACACTGGAAATTACATCTACTATGTTAAAAGGTTTCTGGGGTAGGCTACATGCACGCACGCACGCACGCACGCACGCACGCACGCACGCACAAACGCACGCACGCACAAACGCACGCACGCACGCACGCACACACCCACACACACACACACACACACACACACACACACACACACACACACACACACACACACACACACACACACACACACACCTTTTTTTAATACAGCACCGCTAACTTTTTATATTTTTTCCAGTAAATTAAGGCCCTATTTCATCATACAAGAGTGTGACACCAAAGTAGTGAAAGCGTTTTAGTGGTGCGTTGTGAGCTATTTACCTATCAATTTTGGACATGTTTTACTCTTAGTAGGCTACACAATGTGTTACAATAAAGAACCTTGAACCTTGAATCGTTGTGAGGAGGTGGGAAGGTGGGGAGGTGGGTCAGTCTTTGAGGATTGTTTAAAATAAGCCAGTGGTCCAAAGTTCAAACATTTGAGAACCAACAGAGATTCCCATATGATTATGAGCCAAACAAAAGTGTGTACTATTTAGCACAATTTTTATGTGTGTATAGCTAATTTCCCGATATGTGATCTATCCCTGACTGTGAGGTCACAGATGGGCCTAGCCGCACAAAAACACAATGTGAAAGCATGTTGCCAACCCTCCTGAATCTGGCAGGAGTCTCCTGAATTTTGACCCCATCTCCTGCGGTGCTCCTGAATTGTCAGTTCTCCTGAATTTCTCCTGGATTTGATCAAACTCCCCAAATTCACCAGAACACTGGAAATTACATCTACTATGTTAAAAGGTTTCTGGGGTAGGCTACATGCACGCACGCACGCACGCACAAACGCACGCACGCACAAACGCACGCACGCACGCACGCACACACCCACACACACACACACACACACACACACACATCTCCTGTAGTCTAATGTTGGCAGCCTTGGCTTTCACATTGTTTTGTTTTTGTTTTTTTCCCAAAGCAACCAGAGCTACATAACCTTAAAAAAGAGGATATCATTTCATCAGAGAGAGAGAGAGAGAGAGAGAGAGAGAGAGAGAGAGAGAGAGAGAGAGAGAGAGAGAGAGAGAGAGAGGCTACATAGTACATACCATACCTGTATATCCTAGGTATGTTGTGTCTGTGCATGTCATAGATACTTAGTCTGGTAGGAAGATATGCCTCCCACGCACCGAAAGATATATTTTTCTAACCTACCTTTTTAGGTGTGTAGTTAATGAATTTTGATGTTCCCAGATCCAATTATTGTCCCATATATGTTTTTTTTTAACCATATGTTGTGTCCGTCCTGGATTTTCGGCTGTGAAAACTAAAACTTTAAATCAACATAGCTCCTGAACTATACATCCGACAGAAACTATTCACCCCATTTTATGTTTGTCTTTGCAAGATGAATTGATTGAAGATTTGCCATGGTTCCATCATGTTTAGTGCATTAAAACCCAAATAAACACAAAAAAAGTTAAACATTGCCTAAACTGGATCACAACAACTCCTCCCCCATGCACCCTATTGATATATTTTTTCTAACATTTGCATTTTTACAATCTTCAAGATGTGTAGTAAACAAATGTTGATGTTCCACACTTGAAATATTGACACATGTATGTTTATTCTGGCATAGTGTTTGCTATAGTAAATTTTCGCAAATGCAAAAAAGAGAATCTACATAAGGTGTTAACTATACATTATTCTGAGACAAATGTCCAATTTGTCTGTTTCATTTTGGCATGAGGCATTGAGGGAGATGGCTAGTGACATAATATGTACATTTATGGATCATCAATACTCAAATAAATGCTAAAATGCAGACAATTTAATTGGCGGAATTGGGCCAGAGGACATTTACCAATACAAATGAAAGTTTTATTTTTTTTATTTTTTATGTTTTTGTTCCTATGAATGCTTTAGGTGCTTGATACACACATCCCATCCCCAATTCAAAATATAGTGCCAGGTTTAAATTTTGCCTACAGTCTTGGATATCTGCAAACAATATCAAATATATGTGATGTTTTAATTAAATGATATGCATAGACAAATTACCCTATCTTGTTTTATTTTGGCATGACATGTCATGCCAAAATACCATTTTATGCCAAGATTTGATTCTAGACAACCTCAGGTTTCCAATGGAACCAACCTTGTCATGCTACCTTGTCTGGCAGGGGGGGCAAATGCCTAATGATTCAAAGATAGACAACATTTTGGCAAGGGATAAACGGCCATCACCAATTTCCAAATGGACTAGTGAGCTTTCACCTCGATGTATGTGAATGGAAATGCGTGAAAGCCTCCCCTGTACAGACATGCCAAATTTAGGACAATCTCATGCAGTGTTGGGTAAGAACCATGTTGTTTTTTGTATCCAGTACAAATATGTAAAAATGTTACATACTGTACATTAACTAATGTAGTGTCTTTATGTCATGTTAAAAGTGCTTTTAATTGTGTTGAGATGCAGTGCAGTGGTCTATATAGATAGATACCTATGGCCTGTAATCGAACCTGGGACAACCAGGGGCTCTGGTTCTCCAGGCAGGCTCCCTAACCATTCAGCTATGCCACCCGTATAAAGTATAGTAGTTAATATATAAACTTTATTACAGGCTCAGGGCCCACAGGGTAGAGACAACACATTACAAAGATAAAAAAAAAAAAAAGAGTACATTCACCAAGCCCACACCGGAGCTACAAGAGGCACTCATATTGTCAATGTTCACCGAGCCCCACTGGGGCTAAAGAGGCACTCATGCCAGTGTCCTCTAATGGAGGACGTGTACCTGACTGAGCTACGTCCAGGGTCTGTCATCTGTCCAATTAATCCATTCAAGGAGCGATCCAGTCTGCAAGTGAACTTGTAAGTCAGGTTCCTCAACAGAGCCATGAAGGTGGTGAGACCCAATGAAACAAAGAGCGCACTGGCTCTTGTGCTCCTAGGTTTCTTCAACAGTATACGAAGGCAGTCATTGTAGGCTACTTGCAGCTTCCGTAAGCTCTCTCTCTTGTACTTCACCCACAGAGGGGCTGTATATAGAGGGGTGCAGTACGCTCTAAACAGGTTTACTTTAACCTCTGTAGTACAATGGTGAAATTTACGAACCAACATGTTTGCTTGTACATAAAGCATTCTCCTCTGTCTTGACATATCCTCATCATCCTCTAGGGTGTCTGAAATAATATGCCCAAGATATTTTGTACTTTTTGACACACACATTGTTTGGCCAGACAGGTAAAAGGCAGGAAACTTGATTTCTAAGTCATCCTTAGTTCTACAGATCAGGACCATGCTCTTCTTAGCATTATACTTAATATCAAAGTCAATCCCATAATTAGTACAGATATTGAGCAGCTGTTGGAACCCACTGCTACTCGGGGAAAGTATAGTTAGGTCGTCAGCATACATAAAATGATTTATAAGGGTTTCACCGATCAAACAACCTGTACTGCACCCTCTCAGCTGTTTAGACAGGTCGTCCATATACAAGTTAAAGAGGGCGGGGCTTAAAATCCCCCCCTGACGGACTCCATTACCCACCTGAAAGGGGGTGGATAAGGTGCTTCCCCATTTGACTTGCATTTTCTGGTGAGAATACCAATACACTAGAATACGTATTAAGCAGCTAGGCACACCCCTAAGCTTGAGCTTATTAAAAAGCTTATAGTGATGGATACAATCAAAAGCTCTGGATGCGTCAATAAACCCAACAAGCATTGTAGAGCCCTGCCTTCTATAGGTCTCCACTGCTTCTTTCTAGTGCATAAATGCATAAGTCTGTACTATGCTTAGGCTTAAAGCCAAACTGATTGTCAGTCGTAGTTATGTAAACACTTAATCTGTCCAGGAGTAGTTTTTCCAAAACTTTGGACAGTATACTAGCTAAAGCTATGGGTCTGTAGTTGTCTTTACTTCCTACTTTCCCAGCCTTGTCTTTTATTACTGGAACCAGAACTACACTCAGCATGGAGTCAGGTAGAGTACCATGAGTCAACATCCCTGAGAAACAGAGAGACAGCAACACTGCCAACCTGGGGCCTGCTAACTTTAAGTGTTCAGCTGTGATCTTATCCAGACCACTGGCTTTTCTGTCAGAAAGTTGCTCTATGACATTACAAACCTCATGTATATTAAAAACAATGTTTTCTTCCTCAATTATGCCTACATGGAAAGGCTCTCCTTTAACACTATTAAACAGCACTTCATAATGCCGTCTCCAGAGGTCAGCGATGCCAACTGGATCTGTTACCCCCTCTATATTACATGGGAGAGCTGATTTTGCCCTGTTAAGGGACTTTACCTCATTCCAAAAATTAGTGATATCATTATTAAGCAGATTGTCAGCCATAGAGTGTGCACTCAGAGCCTGCTCTTGCTTGCTTATGTACCGTAATGCATATTTGTACTTGGCATTAGTTTTCTTTTTATACTCAAGGACAGGTCCCTGTCTGGGTCTACCAGCTATTACCCAGGCCTTATGGGCCTCATTGGCCTCTGCATGGTGGCAAGCAACCCATTTATTCCACCCAGGCTTGATGTTCTTAGCCTTCCTAGGGCGGGTGAAAAAAGACCTGCTAGCCTCATGAAGGGCTCTCACAATATCATTATACAGAAGACATAAGCTTTCACCGTGTGAAGAGTCCTCACAGTTTACATTGGTGCAACAAATGGCATTCATAGGCAAATTTACATTACACAATAGTTCATTAGAATAAGAGCAATATTTGAGGACAGCTTCTTCAGATAGTTTACCCCAATTAATTTTAACCTCTGAGTTTTCTTCATTTTTAACGAGCGAGGGTACATTATCCACATTTATGTGGTCTTAAACAGATAAGCATTTTTACAATATACGTAAATTACATATTTGTACTGGATACGTAAAACGGCATGGTTCTTCTTACCCAACACTGCATGAGATTGTCCTAAATTTGCCATGTCTGTACAGGGAGGCTTTCACGCATTTCCATTCACATAAATAAAGGTGAAAGCTCAATGGTCCATTTGGAAATTGGTGATGTCCGTTTATCCCTTGCCAAAATGTTGTCTATCTTTGAATCATTAGGCATTTACCCCCCCTGCCAGACAAGGTAGCATGGCAAGGTTGGTTCCATTGGAAACCTGAGGTTGTCTAGAATCAAATCTTGGCATGAAATGGTATTTTGGCATGACATGTCAAAATAAAAACAAGACTGTAGGCAAAATTAAAACCTGGCACTATATTTTGAATTGGGGATGGGATGAGTGTATCAAGCACCTAAAGCATTCATATTAACAAAAGAATAAAATAAAATTAAAATAAACTCATTCCGCCTATTGCATTTATTTGAGTATTGATGATCCATAAATGTACATAATATGTCACTAGCCATCTCCCTCAATGCCAAAATGAAACAGACAAATTGGATATTTGTCTCAGAATAATGTATAGTTAAGACCTTATAGATTTCACATTCTCTTTTTTGCATTTGCGAAAATTCACTTATAGCAAACATATGCCAGAATAAACATACATGTGTCAATATTTCAAGTGGGGAACATCAACATTTGTCTACTACACATCTTGAAGATTGTAAAAGTGCAAATGTTAGAAAAGATATATCAATGAGGTGCATGGGGGAGGAGTTGTTGTGATCCAGTTTAGGCGATTTTTTGCTTTTTTGTTTTTGTTTTATTTTTTTGTTTATTTAGGTTTTAATGCACTAAACATGATGGAACCATGCAAATCTTCATATCGATCAATTCATCTTGCAAAGACGAACTGGGGTGAATGATTTCTGTGATGTATAGTTCAGGAGCTATATGTTGATTTAAAGTTTTTAGTTTTCACAGCCGAAAATCCAGGACAACACAACATATGGTTAAAAAACCATATGGACAATAATTGGATCTGGGAACATCAAAATTCATTAACTAGACACCTTAAGGATTCTAAAAAGGTAGGTTAGAAAAATATATCTATCGGGTGCGTGGGATGCTTACCTTCCTACCAGACTAACTGTACATAGTCTATAGGCTAGGCCTACACATACATGTAGGACAGACAGGCAGACATACAGTCAGGCAGACAGGCAGACAGGCAGGCAGGCAGGCAGGCAGGCAGGCAGGCAGGCAGACAGACAGACAGACAGACAGACAGACAGACAGACAGACAGACAGACAGACAGGTAGATATACAAGCAGGTAGGGGGGTATGCACATTTGCCCTGGCCAGGGTGCATCTCATGATCTCATAAACTTTTAAAGCCTTGCCTATAATTCTGAGTAGGCTACTATAGTTGCTTTTCATTGTGCGTTTGTTGTAGCCTACAGGCCCACGCCCCACACAGAAGTGCCTATATGCCATAGTAAGTCTGATAAGTGAATCACACACTGTGCCAATTTAAGAATGATTTTTACTTACCCGAGGCAGCAACTAAAACCAGCGATAATCCCAGAAAAATCAGCATTATTATCGCGTGTTGCGAATAGCACGATTCATTAATCAGCGAGATTTCTTAACATTAATTTCATAATCCTGTCGGGTTTAAATTACACCGGACCAGGGATTTTTGCGATCAATTTTACAATCCATTAGACAAAGAGTGATATGTTCCAACTTCCACCCAACCCCATTCACATCTCTTTATTAGAAAAGTGAAAGTAGAAATTGATAGCCGCGTGCATTCTTCAGTTCACACGACACTTCCAGAATTAAGTTCACCTCCCCTCCTAGTGGCTCATATTGTCAGTTTGCTGCTAGGTAAGAAGTCGGACTATGGCCTGATAGCCATCTGAAATCTAATCACATTTTTCACGCCTACAATATTGCCTCCGCTGCGCCGCACTCAAATGGTTGGTGGCTTGCTTAGGGCCCACTAGATGGCAGCACAGGTAGGCCTATCCTATTCCATATAGCCTACTACTATTACTGTAGCCTACTAGCCTCCCCTCAACCTGGTTTGGGAGCAGTTTAGTCAATTTACTACGTCCTACGTCTCGTTCAGATTAAAGTGCATAACAACAAACAAACACATTGAGATAAATAGTAGCCTACTGCTATGCCCACTCATCCTAGTGCCCAGTTATCTCCTCCCCTAAGTGCCCTTTCATCCAGGTGCCCATGTCCCCATAGTGCCCACAGATAGTTTTGGTGCCCACCTCTCCAGGTGCATGCCTTTATCTCCACCCCTTAGTGCCCACCCGTCCAGGACTCCACATGTCCCTATAGTGCCAGATGTGGTTTTGGTGCCCACCTTTTAGTGGGTGGGGTTTGTCAGCAGTAGCTCTCCACCAACGAGGATCGAGGGCTGGCAGTCTGGAGAGCCCCGGCAGTGTGTGGGAGTGGGACAAAAGTAAAGCATTATAAATTGATGACATTTTAAAATGTAGGCTATACCACGATCCATAATCTATAAAGTTAAATAGGCCTACTCCAACTTTGTTGTAGGCCTAATGCTTCAGTTAGCCTACTCACTGTAAAGTAAGAAACTTACTTACATATTATCTTGAAAAATATTTCAATTTTACATGACAATGAATCAAATCCAGGACTAATATGTTGTTATCATATTGCTATTGCTAAAACATCCAACAAAAATACAATTCAGAAAATACATTTCTGGTCGAGTAGTAGACCATCAGTGGTTCACAAACCTCCATATCACCATGCAAGAAATCAAGCCATCAGATGAAGAAGGCCTGTTGACAGTGAAATATACTGTAACAGGCAAATATGAGGTCAAATAGGCCTATGACTAGGCCTATGTCACGATGATGAGGAATTGGAAGAATATTCAAAGATGGAAAATTGTAAGGCTGATAAGCTTAATAGCAAAATGAACATTTCTCAAAATTAAGGTGGTGATGGTGATAGTATATTGAAACATATAGCATTTTACATTATAACGTGTAGGGTAATTTGAGATTTTGACAGTCATATATTTTGAATTAATAACATTTAGTTAAAAATTAACTAGCCTACAATTTGATGCAGTTGTGTCCTACAGGTGCATGCTGTAGGCTAATGGACAAAAACTGACTGATTCCAATCCAAACAATAATAAAATTGTGATCCTCATAAATCTTTTGCAGTTGCCATGACAACCAGCTGGCCAATCATAACGTGACCGTCCATCCGGGCTATGGGCTCTTGACGCTATACCTTGTTGGAGCATCTGGCTGGCCAGCCTCTCTATCGGCCTCCATCATCCAAACACAGTCCTATAGCCGCGGCTACATCATCACCGCCGGGACACGGGAGGGATCGGGAACGGAGCAGCAGCCTGGCCGCTCGCATCAATCTAACGGATTTGCTTGAAAAAACCCGTGAACATACAGCGTGCTGGATATAGGGTTGACGGAATGGGCGAGCAAACGGCGTTTCTGCTGTTATTGGTTGCGACCTTGACGCTCTCATCTGAGGTGAGTAAAAATGGAAGAAATCTCGGAATTCTCAACATTTCTCTCCGAGAGTCGTGTGAGTCCACACAGGCCCAGAACTAAGAGTTGAAAGATAGCTTCAAAAACGGAAACACGACCACCTTATAATAGGCTACATCTTACATTGTTTGTTATAGGGGGAATGGTCGATAAACGAATATTACTGATGGTGCGTAGGCTAATATTGGTCAACCTCAACCCTGGACAATGTGCGCAATTCTATTTCTAAAACATAATCCCAGCTCAGCTTGGCCGGGCGGCCTGCTTGGCCGGCTGAACGAAAATCTGAGCATCTAATAAGATAGTATAGGCTATATCGATGATCTATTCTGCTACAAGGATTTAATAATAGTGTAATAAACCAGTGGACAACGCATTCCTAACTGCAGGAATGCTACGAGGGCCTATACCGTTAGACGTCAGTAATTGACAGCTTGCCACTGACTGGCCATGTTGGAAATGTTTTGATTGGAGCAGGTAGATTATTTATGCCACCCTATTTCATTTTAATTTGACACCAGTGACATTATTTATACAGTTATCGTTTAATGGCAAATTAAACGATTTGTCCATATATGATGGTGACTGAGCAGTCGCTGCTTTGCTGTATAAAATAATTGTTCCATTCAAGGTTTCCTTCGATAGATAGGTTCATTGATTGATTGATTGATTGATTGATTGATTGAATACTTTATTGGCAGTTTGCATAGGACAGTAGGCCTAACAGTTCAGATACAAGGTTTAAATCTAAAAGGATTTTTATACAAGAAAGCGCAATGGCTTGTTTGGGGGGGTGGGGGTCCTATGTAGCCTACTCAATTCATGAAAAATGACTTGTCAGTTGCTTTAAAGGCCACCTAGAGAATAACCTGCAAGCTCTACAATTGTCTGTTTTAGTCGTTTGTGGCAATTTAAAGAGGCTTCACTTTTGATCTGCTTATAATGCCTGCTGCTACATATTTTCTCGTTGCGTCGATGTGGTCCAGTCAGCCAGTCGTTGTTACATTGTTGCAGAGCTCTCCAGCTGCAGGGGTGGGATAGCTAAACGCAGGCCTGTGTAGAGGAGAATGGAAAAGGATGTAGCCTAGTTTTGACACAAGCAAGATGGCGTCGACTGCCTAGTTGCTGCTGCTGCTGCTGCTGCGCTGGACCACGGCAGTCAACCAAACAGTGATAACACATTCAGTCCTGGTTAGAAGAGTCATTGACACATTGTAGTATAAATTATACAGTATGAGCTTTTTTCCCTACCGCGGAATGTGCGGATGTGTCACTTCCGAGAATAGATTCTGGAGCATGTTCAGATAACACACCAGCGTTCAAAGCTGAACCTCTGCGTATCCCATGCAGACAAAGTCATAAAATACATTTCACTCATGACATGGTTTGTTGTATTGTAGCATTGAAGAACTTTATATGGAGTCAATACTGAAATGCTTTTGGTCTATACACATTCTTTGAAAATAGGGGAGTCTTGAAGGTAGATGCAATTAGTAAAAAAAAAATCATCATTATTACTAAATAGTAGAACTAAAATCAAAGGATTCAGTAGTGAGGTAAAACTCTTTCTATCAAACTAAACATAAATCATCTTATGCATGCAGTGAGTGTCACATTGCTTTAAAGGGCTTTGGTCACCAAATGAGTTGGCAGATGTCAACCATAACAAAGAACAAGGTTTCAGTAGCATAACCGATATCCCCACACACTGGGTGTTGGTTCCTGCACTTATAGCCTGCTTAGTATTGCAGTTTGGTTTCTGCGCCACAGCTATGATTAGAACCTAAAGGGCAAGACAGATGCTCTACACACAAAGTGGTCCAACCACATACATGCGTATAATGATTGATTGATCGCATAGAACACAGCAGGGTGATAAGTTGAGAAATGCCCCAGTAGGACATCCCATCATGATCATGAATCACTTCTGGTTAATTAGTGTGGTTGTTATAGGCAACACACTATTCTTCTAGGTCTGAGAACCTTTATGCCAGCTAAAGTGAACCTGTTTTTTTTGTTAACCTTTTAACTGAAGTTATCCGGATTGTAAGGCCAGATATCTTGGACAATATAATGTCCAATCAGACAGGATTGGTCATGCTTCACTTGACATCACAATTATATATTATAAATTGTAAGACGGAATTCATTTCCTAGTGGATTCCTTGCCACTCACGTCAGTGCAACCACTGACACCTTTCTAGTTTTGTGCGTTCTGGCTCTTAGATAGACAATCTTGTTAAAATGCTGGTTTTAATTCTTAAATACTTAAAATATACGTCTATCTGTCCGTCTGGCCGCCCGTTTGTCCGTCCGTCTATTTATTTTATTGTATTATTATTATTATTATTATTTTGCATTGGTGCAATAAGTGTGCCATTGCTCTTTCACCCTTCCCCACACCACAAGCCACCATCAACTTTGAATTAGTGATTTTTCCACTAGAATGGCAACAGATGGCTTGGTGGCAAGTGTTTTGTTAGCTTGCAGTGTCAGTGATTTGTCAGTGTTGAAGATAAATGGAAGGACCAGAAAAGGCAAGCTATATAGTCTGAGACTTCCTCCAATTGTATTGGCAAACAAAAAGTGGGGAAAAAACCAATGTCCCAGAATGCTATTTGTTCAGCGGGGTAGTAGGAAGCCCATGATTCTTTTGTGCCTCGTCAGGGAGTACAGGCAGTTCTTAACTCCTCTTAAAGGTATTCGCCTAGAGCCAAATTTCTATAGCTATAATATAATACAGTATATAACAATATACAATACACTATGTATAATACTAACACTTAACTACAGTTTTTCCTATATTAGGCTACAACCTTCTCACTCTCCCCTCTTTCCTTGTGACATTTCTCTCACACCTTATTGACTCAGTGAGACAATGGGCCTAATAGAGGTGGACACACATTCACAGTTTCACACACATTCACACACCCTGCAGTATGAATGCTGAGCTCTTATGCCAGTTGGGTGTACTGTAAGGGATTCAGCGCACTGCTTTGCCTGGCTCGGGCTTAAGGCACTATTTATGCTAAAGACTAGGTGCTCTGTGCACAGTCGTGATGCATATTTTCTTTGGTGATGGTGGGGACAGCAGGATATAACAAGAGAAGAAAGCTATTGCACACACAAGAATGGAAAGCATAGCTTATGCTCTTAAGCATAAACCACAACCTTAAGGAGTAGCATTGCTGTGTGATTCAAACGTCAAAACCCTCTAGTCTAAGCATAATGTCTAGGAATGTGAATGAAGAATGAACATTGTTTTATGGTTATCCTGTATTTATCTGTAACTAAATATTGTAAACTAAATAATATAACTTAATGTGCAACATTGTTTTCTCACTGAATGTAAACAAACCACCATAAAGTTTAAGTGTATAGAGGGTATCTGCACACATCACTAAAGTGACAATTGAAGGACTTTTTACATCTAAAATGAAAAATTAAACAGGCCAAATTGTCAAATATTAGATGCAGAAATTGTGAAAATATCTACATGCTCACAACGCCTCGCAACGCAAAGCATGTAGATCTGCTATTTTCACAATATAACCGTGTTATACAAAATGTAATGCCTCAACTCTTAGTGCTCATCTGGGTGGGGGGGTCCCCAGTTAGAATATGATTATTTTGGGGGTCGCGGCCTGAAAAGGTTGAGAACCACTGCCCTAAACCACAGCTAGTCTTCCTGGGGTCCACATGTAAAAACAATGCATACATTTAAAAACATATTTTTACTTCTCTGCTCTCTTAACAACTGTCTTGTCTCTCCAGGTGCCTGCTGATGACTCTGTGGGTCTGCTAGCGGAGCCCCAGGTGGCCATGTTTTGTGGGAAGCTCAACATGCACGTCAATGTGCAGAGCGGCAAATGGGAGTCGGATCCTTCGGGCACCAAAAGCTGCATTGGCACCAAGGAGGGAATCCTGCAGTACTGCCAAGAGGTGAGAGACAGAGAGAGAGAGAGAGAGAGAGAGAGAGAGAGAGAGAGAGAGAGAAATGAGGCAGGGTATTGGATAGGAGATGTCTGAAATATATGCAGAGGAGACAGCATAGAAGAATGGAACAAAATAAAAGTGAAAACATTATTATGCGATTGTTACAGAAGGAGGGAGTGTGATGTTAAAACATTTCGGCATGTGTGTGAGATTAGAGGAAATGGCTGCGAGCATAACAGAAGACCTGGGGTTTGTGCCGAAAAACTCAAGCTCTCAGCTTTTCTCCAGGTGTACCCTGAGCTGCAGATAACGAACGTCGTGGAGGCCAACCAGCCCGTCAGCATCCACAACTGGAGCAAGAAGGGCCGCAAGCAGTACCGCAGTCCTGTACACATTGTGGTCCCATACCGCTGCCTGGGTAAGCATTCCTAACAATGGGTATATGAGTGTGTGTGTGTGTGTGTGTGTGTGTGTGTGTGTGTGTGTGTGTGTGTGTGTGTGTGTGTGTGTGTGTGTGTGTGTGTGTGTGTGAGAGAGAGACGCCTGTTTGCAATACTGCATTACTAGCACTACTAATTGTGGGGAACTGAAACTTCTTCATGTTGCAGTCGGGGAGTTTGTCAGCGATGCTCTGCTTGTTCCGGACAAGTGCAAGTTCCTGCACCAGGAACGCATGGACCAGTGTGAGAGCCACCTGCACTGGCACACGGTAGCCAAAGAGGTGAGGTGACAGAGTCATATATCCTACAGCTACACACTACCTTGCTTTAGAGTCACAGCTAGGCTGTCAGTCGTACTCCATTTCTGGTCCTCTGTAGACTCCGGTGTTTTACCTGGGATGTCTTTTCACAAATTACTCAGTGATTCCTTATCTCCACCTTCCCTCTAGTTCCCAACCCGTCAGGTATCTCTGTGACTATGGTCAAAGCTGTCATCTTTATTGCTGTATTTTGTCAGTCACTGAGGCTTTACCACAATAGCGTGAGCCCTCAAAAGGCCTGTTATGATTTATCGTCTCTACTCTCATTTCGTGTGCTGTTTATAGATGAGTGGGAGAAGTCAGTGGTGCTTAGGAGGAGTGCTGTAGCAGCATTATGATTAATGGCTGTTATTATTATTAGTCCTGTGTAGGGATGGGACGATAAGCGATATTATCGTTTATCGCAATAAAAAACACTCAAGATAATTGTATCGTGGAGATTTAATTTATCGTGATATCGTCCTCCGTCATGCACTGGAGTCAAGTCACCTTTTATTTGCCGAGCTGCACATCCGGTACCACTTAAACCCTCTATAACTGGTAAAAGGTACTTATAATATACATACTTGATAGTCTTTTTTTCACTCTCTATCAAATTTATTTGCCAAAAAATAGCCAATCTACGCGTTGTGAGCTTGTAGATTGGCTATTTTTTGGCAAATGTTCCGCCCAAGGATAATGGATTTTGATTATCGCGATAATATCGCAAATCGCGATTTCTTTTGTCACAATAATCGTGATATGACATTTTCATATCGTCCCATCCCTAGTCCTGCGGTGACCGCTCCATGAATCTCCATGACTACGGGATGCTGTTGCCGTGCGGCATCGATCGTTTCCGAGGAGTGGAATTCGTCTGCTGTCCGCTGGAGGCAGAGAGAGAATCGGACAGCGTTGAAGTGGAAGGGGAGGAGTCAGATGTCTGGTGGGGTGGAGCCGAGAACGAATATGCCGATAACAGGTATCGTCATTCACATTTATGCCACGGGTGCTAGGGCTATCACAATTATTACATAATCGTCTAATTGCAATTATTTGAGGTAATGGCAATTATTTTGCATAATCACCATAATTGTTTCCATGTTGAAAAATGTTCAAATATTTTCAAACATTTTCAAAGTCAGTGGAAATAGCCGATCTACAAGCTCGCGACGCGTTGTGAGCTTGTAGATCAGCTATTTCCACTATCAATGTTCTTTTTTAAGTATAAAGTTGTCAAATATGTCAGTAATGTCTTTGTATATTTAGGTTATGTGTCATAATGTGCAACTTCAAAGCTTAAAAAGAAATGCAATTGTCAACGACAAATACACAATTATTTGAGTGACAATAAATCGTAATGTAAAATGTCATAATCGTGACAGCCCTAACGGGTGCATCTGCTAACGCCAGATCTTTTTGTCCAATCACGATTTTGGAGAGTCCTAGCTCCACGATTACTGATGCTTTGACCTCCTCACTGGCAGGTGAATCAGTAGGATACAACAACACGCAAATGTGTGTGGGGAGTAATCAATTGGCATAGCAACTAAAGTGGGGAGAAAAGGGGTAACAAAAAGCTTTAAAAGAAAAAGATTAACTGTGTTATAGACAATTGAAAAATAGGTGTTTTACAAGATCACAACTCGCCACAACACAGTGCGTTGGGAGCTTGTAGATCTGCTATTTTTCAACTTAAAAAGACTTGGAACCTATGAGGCCCACAAGAGTATGAGTGTGCCACAGGGTACTTACTGTAAAGTGCTACAGGGTGCTGTAAGGCATAATTGCCGATACTAATATCCTCAATTGATCTGGCTCTAATAAATATGCCACACACCTCAACAACATTTAGATAAGCTGTAGTAGTGTCACACCAGGGTGATTTAACATACGGTAGGAACGAGCCTGGATGGATATCAATAGTCCATTGTCTGACCTGCTAATTCCTGTAGTGTAGGTGTTTAGCGATGTGTGCGCAACGTCATTAAAATAGCATCCCCCAAAGATAGATTCACCAATACCACACTGCGTAATAGTGTCCCCCTAAAGATGAATTCACCAATACTACTGTACACTGCATTTATTTACCACTGCCACTGTCTCTGCAGTATGTCCCGCCAGGCAGACACGGAGCCCGCCACCACGGAGGACGACGAGGATGAGGACGAAGAGGAAGAGTCTTTTGACCGGGACGAGAACGGTGACGAAGAGGACGATGACGAGGACGAGGAGGACGATGTGACCGACGAGCGGGACAGCGACGAGCGCAACGCCAATGTCGCCATGACAACCACAACCACCACCACCACCGAATCGGTCGAGGAAGTCGTTCGAGGTTAGGAACCCGGGGCATGGAGCTGATTTTGATCATCAAGTTGTTCTTTAAAAATGTCCACATCACGAATCCATTTCGTTTTTTATTATTTACATTTCATTTGTGTGTGTTTGTGTTTTTGCTGGCTGTCTTGTGTGTGTACCTCAGCGGTATGCTGGGCACGTGCTGACTCTGGGCCGTGTCATGCCATGCTGGAGCGTTGGTACTTCCTGCCCGCGAAGGGCACCTGCGCCCCCTTCCTATTTGGGGGCTGTGGGGGAAACAGAAATAACTTTGACTCGGAGGAGTACTGCCTATCTGTCTGCAGCAGTTCCTGTAAGTGCCAGGATTTGAAGCTCTCTCTGATGCCTGAACTGGCCTGATCCCGCTTCCCAGGCTGGGGACTCTTACTCTATCTCTTTTCCTCTACACCCTCTCACCCCATGCCTTCTCTTTCACTCTCTCCTTCTCCTGAGTGTCTGGCGGCTCTTAACAACTTGGGTTGATGATAGGTATGTGCCGGTGCATTATGGCACAGTCCAAACAAAGGGCAGGATGTTATCGGGTTTATTTCCCAACATGCTAATACTCGCTGCTGTGCCTTTGATCTGAAAAGTAAACAGAGAACGGAAAAAGGCTCACAGCCTCTCACTCCCCTGGAATAACTGGTTTGGTTGTGTCTTACGACATCAGCATAGAAAACGCCCTCGAAATTAATCTATGGTCTGAAAACAAACAAAAAAACTAAGATCAAGTTGATCAAGCCCCCAGTGTCCCTGGTGCAAAACAGCCACAATGCTCTACCTGTCACATTAACATGAATCATTCATTCAT
>NC_137829.1:11115695-11198195 GCF_963921795.1 Nannobrachium achirus
CTCTAAAATGACATATTAAACATTGGCCAAATTGTCAAATATTATAGTCAGTAATTGTGAAAATAGCCGATCTACATGCGAGGCGTTGTGAGCATTGTGAGCATTTTCACAATAGAACCATGTTATACAAAATGTAATGCCTCAACTCACTGGGGGGTCCCCAGTTAAAATATGATTATTTTGGGGGTCGCAGCCTGAAAAGGTTCAGAACCACTGGTTTACATGAAGCCACTATGGTTTCACAATTTGGGCCATGTCAGTTTATCAGAGGCACACAATAAGAGATAAATATTACACACACATTCCTCTGATTGCCGAGCTGTTAGCATACATAGGCAGGGTTATTTTCTATCACTGAAGCTGAATAATTACGAATTCGTTTTGGTGTAAAAGCACACGTCAAAGTATGATTTTGATAAACACCCTGTAAGTAATAAGTGGCAGTGATGATACCTTGAGCAGTTGTCTAATTCATGGCTGAAGTCAATCCTTTGTTCCTTCTTTGACTTATTGTGTTGTTTAGTGACTAAATTGTTACAACACGCAGTCAGTGTGATATAACCTATATGCCTTTCCTACAACCAGCCTCGCCAGGTGTTGAGTCTGTTGAAGAAGTACGTACGTGCTGAGCAGAAGGATAGGCAGCACACCCTGAAACATTATGAGCATGTCCGCACCGTGGACCCCAAGAAAGCTGCACAGATCCGACCCCAGGTAGTCTTAAATCACTCGCACACACACACACACACACACACACACACACACACACACACACACACACACACACACACACACACTACAACATTTAACTGTAATACCTCCTTAAAGCTCTTGTGGTCACAAAGGGTTTTAAGTGCCTTAGAGACGGAGTGCGGTTGCCGCGGGCTTTCTCTCATGGATCAGCGTGGAACGCACACTTTCGGCCCGCAATCGCGTGCACGGACGAGCGCGTGCGTGAAAATTTCACGGGACTGTGCCCGTCTGCCTCTCCGCTCCTCAACTTCTCCATGCGTCGCAAATAATCACCCGCCTCTCATTGAAAATGAATTACTAGGGCGCATGAATTACTGTGGTCTTTTAGAGTGCACTAGGTAAAACCCAATTAATGCTGGAGAATTCTCAGAGTTATATAGGCCTATGTCGTAATATTTAATGTGTCGTTGGTTCCCCAAAGAACCTATGTGCTGTATGTAGGAGAGCCCAATTAGAGTTGGTATACCTAAATCAAGTGCTGTTTAGCCTGTGTTCTTTCTTCACCTGCCTTCTCTGCATTCAATACAGTTTCTAAAGGAATTGTAACTGAAATGAACTTTTTACGGCCATCAGGTTCTGACCCACCTGCGTGTGATTGACGAGAGGATGAACCAATCACTGGGGCTGCTCTACAAGGTGCCTGGTGTTGCCAGTGAGATCCAGGACCAAGTCTGTGAGTTTGAGTTTTTTTAATACCTAATGCATAAATACGCCTGCGCTACTTTATGGAGGACTAAAGCCTGCCCTACACTATAATGAAGATTTTGTTGCATGTCTGAATTGTATCGTATGCCTTGCTGGTAGTAGTAGTACTCTAGAGTCAGAATCGTAAATCTGGACATCATCAAGCTTGCATTTTCCTCTCCAGCTTAAATTCATTCTACACCCTTCTCCCCCTCCCTCTCTCCTCTCTCTCTCTCACTCTAGCTGCTCTGATGCAGAGGGTTCAGTCTGAGCTGTCTCAGCAAGTCTCCTCCCTGCAGAGCGATGGGAGGGTGAGTTGAGTTGCACCCACTCTCATATGCACTCTCGCTCTCTGTCTCTCCCCTCATACAAACTGCACTCTCTCTCTCTCTGAGACATAAATAGAACCATCTCTCTCTGTCAAGGTAACACTGGAGAGAGAAGCATACAGCACGAGCATGTGCTCACTTGCGCCTCACATGGGGAAATAATGAATTACATGAAATAGAGATCTACACCGTTATCTCAAAATGTACGGTAACTGTGCCCTAGTAGAAAATATTAAATCAACTACAAAAAACGTGTGATTACGAACATAAACATTTTACCCAACATAAAATGTAATGGTGGTGCTCATAATGCTATTCTTGGGAAGATGGTGTCGTGGAGATGTGGATGGCTGGCCGCCACGCTACCTTTGCAACTTTTTGCAGTCTTTGTAGCCACATTAGGTATACATAGTGTAAGATGTACACACACATACAGTATGACAGGCAAACGCTACTGAACATCAGAACGACGATCGGTTACCATTCTCCGAAGTTCTCTGTGGTTCCCCCGCCGGAGATTGTTGCCGACGCGTCTTCCATTGTCCTGCCACTGATAGCAACACCAACGAGGCGGAAAAGGAGACGCTGCTACCGGGGAAAGCTAGATGGAGTCCTTGTCTGGATAAAAAGACGCGCTGACAAGCCACCGCTGCCGCCCATTCTGCTGTTCTATGTTCAGTCCTTTCGGAGCTACGATAATCCATTTGAGCCATGTTAACATCAGAGACATGGCTGGACGATCCTCGAGAAGAACCACCTGGATTTTCCATCTTTTGCCGACAGGTCGTATGCAATGATACGCCAATCATGGTGCAGGAATGTAAAGCCTCTGAAATCTCTGAAAGTACACCATTACTACGACCAATATACTGTATCTGCCAAGAGAATTCAGTGCAATTATACTATCAGTAGTCTACACATCTATCCCGTGCAAATGAACAGGCCGCACTAAAGGAATTGTATGGGACAATAATGACTTGGAGTCTACTTATCCCTGGTGGCTGCTTCATTCAGGTTGGAGATTTCAGTCTATGGAGTCGCAGTAGAGAGAGTCTGTGAGTTCAAATTCCTTGGCACACACATTGATGATGACCTTAAGTGGGACACCACTCATGTAGTGAAAAAGGCACAACAACGCTTGTACTGCTTACGGTGCCTGAAGAAGTTCAGGGTCAGCCCCCGTATCCTGAGGTCCTTCTACAACTGCACCATCGAGAGCATCCTGACGGGTGGAATCATCGCATTGTATGGGAGCTGCACTGTTCTTTAGCAGAAGGCTACAACCTCACGTGTCACAAGTTGACGCATTGTGAACTTGTAGATCGGCCATTTCTTAGTATAGAGGGATAAAAGGTGCTTGCCTAGTATAGACCCCTGGGGCAGGGCCGTGCAGAGAGAACTGAGGGGCAGGTGCTCAAAGAAAAGGGCACATATACTGTATGCGAGCGACGATTTTTAGGGTGTTCTTTTTGGGGGGGTATGTTGCCCCATTTCACACCAGAAATGTAGTGCATTGGATGTCTTATTATGCTAATGGTGCAAGATCAATGTCCTACAAAAACTTGGCTCATGTCATTGGGCAATAAAATAAGCAATTCATGGTAAAACATTCGAACAGGTTGACAGCTTCAGATACTGTATCTTGGACTCCCTTTGGACAATAAACTTAGGTTTGATCAACACATTACATCTATTCATAAACGTTTTCAGCAAATACTTCATGTAATTCGTAAGTTAAGATCACTATCTGTTGCCCCCCATCTTCTGTTATTCCGTAAGTTAAGATCACTATCTGTTGCCCCCCATCTTCTGTTATTTCTATACAAAAGCATTATTCAACCTGTTCTGTTGTATTTCTCCGCATGTTTCTTCACTATACTGTCCATGCCAAACAGAAACAAACTTTACAGTATTACTTGTATTGCTTCCAAGATCATCAGACTTCCCACACCCACATTTGCTGATATGAACAATAAGACCATCACACGCTTAGCTCTCTCAATTATAAATGACACTGATCATCCTCTGCATCGCTACTTTGACCTCTTGCCATCTGGGCGAAGATACAGATCCTTGAAGTAGCACAAGGTTCGGTTCAGCAGGAGTTTTGTCCCCTCAGCCATTGCTGCACTAAACAATCTGCCTCGCTAAGAGGGTTTTCTGTGCACAGTGGGGTCCTGAATGATGACCTGTCTTTGTGATATGTTTGTGTGGTGTTATATGGTTATGTGTTGTTTCTTTGTTTGATCAGACTTGTGAAGACAAATTTCCCTTTGGGGAAAGATTATTATTCATTAATGCTGCTTGCACTGACAGATCATAAACGCAGGTGTGTGCAGCATGATGTCCAATGCACACGCGTAACGAGCACACACCATACCTCGTTCATGGTCAGCCATTTGTACAATAAATGGTGGGGTAGTGTACTACTTTGCATTTTTTGTTGCAAAAGGGCACTTTGAGGCAAAAGGGAAGGTGCAAGCCCCCGTGCAGGGGGGGGGGGGGGCACATGCCTGCTCTGGGGGACCCCGGTCGACTAAGTATGTGGGTACATTAACACTGTGTACTACACATACACAAAGTAATATGTATGTGGTCGTTCCAGGCGGACAGCAGAGTGAGTTATGGTAACGACGCCCTGATGCCAGATCAGACCTACAGCTCTGCTCCAATGGAACCTGGCTTTGACCTTGACCGACTGGGCTTTATCCACCCAGAGAGCTTCAACCAGCCCAACACAGAGAACCACGGTAAAACACAAATACACACAATAGACTCGTACACAGTAAAATCCTCAGTGTTCATTTAACTCAGAGGGCCCTATTTTGCACAGTTTCTTATGCCTTATGACTGATCTTATAACACATTGTTTTTTACAAATGTTTAAAAAAACTGAAAATAGACGATCTACAGTGACATGTTGTGAGACTGTAGTTTGTAGATTTGACTATTTTCAATATTTTAAAATGAAAATGAAATAAAAAGGGCAACCTGGGAAATCAACATTGCGAGATTCAGTTGACTTGCCCCCAGCAGTCAGAGCAGGGAGATCAAAGAATACTGCTTGTTTTTTAAGCCTAATGTTCATGCAAAGGAAATGTTCTCACATACACTTTGTTCAGATGTGTGACTTTGTTCAGATGCATGTGCGTTGGACAGTGACAACAAGAAATCATGAAAGAAAAAGTATTTCTTGAACAAAAATCCTGCACACTGCTCTTGCTCAGCAGTCAATCTGTCAATTTGAATAATAACTGCTGCTACGCAAGAGCAGTGTGTGGGATTTTTGTTCATGTTATTCTTTTTTCATGATTGCTTCAGAAGCCTAATGTTTGAAAGATGTATTTTTTAAATCATTCAAATCTGTCTGGTTGGTTATCAACACATTGTGAGGTGTGAAAAACTGATAATATATATATTATTACTGCTTGATATGGTCTATAAGTAATTGAGAGGTTGTCATCATCAGGGATTTTAGATCACAAGGAACACCAGGTATACAAGATTTCTCTTTGGGATGACACTTTCTCTTTGGGATGACTGTTTTGCATATATTTGTCATTGCTGCAGTGGAGCCTGTTGATGCTCGTCCAGTGCCAGACAGAGGCCTCCCCACACGACCTGGTGTGTATGTGATGTGCACGTATGATTGTGTGTGGTCTATTTAGTAGTTTATCTGACATCTATCTGACAAACACTTATCCCTTATTAAACAACAATGTATATAACATTTACGTCTTCTTTTTACATAATGGGGATGGTATCACAGTAAAAAAATGAACAAACATGAAACCATGACGGGCTCCTTTTAAAGAAAAATATGTATTGCGCCCATAAAGTGCTGTGACGTTTGCTGCATTTATGTCATTGACTGTATATAAATTATGCATGCTAAAAGACTACTATAGTGTTTTAGCTCTCATACATCTTAACCTCTATAGTGCTGTGTGTTTGTGCTTGTGTTCAGCTTTTGACCTTGTATTTTCTCTCTATTCCTCCAAATGTGTGTTCAGTATCTGCTCTCAAGCCAGAGGAGATGCCAGAAGTGCGGATGGAGACAGAGGAGAGACAAAGTGCTGGCTATGAAGTTCACCATCAAAAACTGGTATTAAAACCCATCACTTATTCTATTTAATTGTTATTACTTTGCCTTAACGTTACCGTGGCCTTGCTGAAGTGGGACAGAATCACTCATTCGTTTCAGTTTTCATGTTTAAGTGTCGGGTTTGTTGTTTTGATTCACAGGTGTTCTTCGCAGAGGACGTAGGGTCCAACAAGGGCGCCATCATCGGACTGATGGTCGGAGGAGTGGTCATTGCGACTGTCATTGTCATCACCCTGGTGATGTTGAGGAAGAAACAGTACACCTCCATCCACCATGGAGTCATTGAGGTAAAGGAGAGCACTTCTAAACCTGGGGGAAGTGTGTGTGAGATCATATACTACTGTTGAAGGTTGTGGATATTTATAAGAGTGCTTGAATTACAGCAGCACAACTATAAAGAAAAACTATTCTATTCCTTCCTGTGACTCTTTGTAGTACAGGGCAGGGAATATGGACGTTTCTGTGTTGCTAACCCTTATGTTCTGTGTTGGTAGGTGGATGCTGCAGTGACACCAGAGGAGCGCCATCTGTCCAAGATGCAGCAGAACGGCTATGAGAACCCCACCTACAAATTCTTTGAGCAGATGCAGAACTAAGAAGCTGCTCATAATCAAATGTTTCTTTTGGCTTACTCCCATGGTCACTATCCTGCTTGTTGCCGCTGTTCCATCCTGGTTCCCTGCCATTTCCCCTTCCAGCTCACCTCTTAACTGTTTATTGCCTGTAGTACTGATGGCAACAAATAGGCGCAGTAGTATTTTACAGGCAGATTTTCATCCTGTTTGAAGGCATGGTTAACTTGGTGGATGTGTTGAAAGGAAATGGCATGGAACATAAGTGGAACGCCTTCTTAAGCCTCTATCCCTCGATTGTAAAGTGCAGCACTTCAACATCCATACATCGGCAATTTGGACAGACAAGGGCACCCTGTTTCACCTGCACAAGTGCACATTTAAGCCAATCAAAGAAGATAATGCCATAGTGTTTGTACAGAGAAGCCAACAACACCATATCTACTATTTATATCAAGTCATTTATTGAGAGTACAGACATCCCCCTACAGTACTGCACTCAAACTTCAAAGGTAAACCACAAAGCCTGCAAAGCCCCACTATTTCAATATTCCCTTACTTGCTCATTGGTCCAGCTCTGTCCCTCCATCTCTCCATTCCCGCTCCCGTACTCTCAGATGACAGCTGTGCTGTGTTTGGTGACATAACAAGCTCTTTAGAGCTGGCGATGGGAGGAGGGGCTCTCTGAGCGCCTCTCTGCAGGATTAAATAATGCCCCAAGCGTTTCAGGTTTGTTTTTTCAAAAAAGGAGAAAAAGCTGAAAAAAATGCATATAGTATATCTACACATCATCAGAATATGTAAAAGTTGAAAAATATTGAATGTTTTGTTTTCTTATTCTTTTTTTTTTAAAGATTTTGTGTAATGTATTGAATTTAAGACAGAGATTAGCTGTAAGTACATGTAGTGCATGGCAATATTGATGACAGATACAGTATTCTGTACATTGAGGTTCTCAGCTTCATTGTGAGACTGGTCCTCACCGTACTAGACGTTTTAGCAGGATTGTACATTTCTAGTGTCTTCTTTGTGATCTTGTGATATGAAGAAGGAAAAAAAGAGTATTTAGAATCTGGTCTGCTTTGTTGTCACACAGAGACGTGCTTTAACTGAATCTCTTTGCTCTTTAAGTTCGTCTCCATGACTCACTCTGTGTTCGCTGCATGGGCAGAATGCTCTTATCTATATGTAATATAATATTATGAAGTGTGATAGTGTCCGAAAGGAAGTCAGTTGTGTTACTGTTTGCGTTCTATGCACTCCGAATTTCATTTAGAAAGTCTGAAGATGTTCCATTTCTATGTTTTTTTTATGACATTGCCATTGCGTTTTTCCTCCAATCATTCCAGAATTAACATTCCACTTTCCTTCTTCCCTGTAAATATTTGGATCATTTACATTCCAGATGCAAATAGGTCATTTTCAAATTTCCATCTCTCATTTGGTTTTTGTGTTCTCCTCAATCCTGGTTCGAATATTCTGATCCCCCATTTCTCCCCGTCTCCTCTGGTTTAACTGCGTCAGCAGCACTGTGCAGTGCAGCATCCTGGAGGCAGTTCAATAATTTGATTAGGAGATGGGATTTACAGTATGTCTTAGCTTAGAGAGATTATAATGTGTCAAACCAACATTCTCTGCCCTGGCCCTTCCCCTTTACACTAAATACACATTCCCTTCTCCATGTCGCACAAACACATTCTATTTTTCTATATTTCTTAGGTTGTTTATACATGTACAGTGTCTGTTTGTGGTGGATATCCCTTGCTTGCCTATTTGTTGTTGTCTCTTCTTTCCAAGTCTCAGGCCTTTTGTGTTAAAAATGGAGGCTAAACACTAATGTCACTTGTAGGCCAGTATTTGGACATCATGTAGGGTTAATTCAAGCATCCCCACCATATGTGAGCAGTGTATTGAGACAAGACATTTCCTTCTCCCCAGAATAGCCAGATACCGCCTCCAATAAACATGAATGTGACATGCATATTGTGCAATTATGATACAGGCACCTCACTCATCACCTTCACACCCTTTCCACTTACATGTACATACACAACAAGACACTAACTGAAGCTCTTAATCAGGTGAATGTTTCAATTTTGTGTGGATTCTCATTCTGGGTATCCTTTGGAGGCTAGTATTTTTTTTTCTTCTCCAGTGACTTTTCTCCCTGCATAGCTAAATGAACCATTTGCTTAGACATGAGAAAAGCTTTTGACACTCACTATCCCATGAATAAAATTTTGAATGTACATATAACCGTCTGGCTCTGTACTTTTTTGTCTCTGTCAGGGCGAGGCTATGTTTTTCACCCCGTCTCTCCGTCCATCTGTAAACAGCTAATCTCCAGCACAGTTTACCCTATCTACAAGGAGAGCACCTCTGCCCCAAATCTTTCACATCTGCCTGTTATAGCGCCACTAAGAGGCTGATTTGTGCAATTTCTTTTTTAATGAGGAGCATTATCGCATATTGCTATAGGCATGTGATCAACACGGATCAGTCCGATTTTTCATATTCCAATCCTGATTAAGTTTAGAGTTCTGAATGTGTGCACCTCTTAAAGGAGTTCACCCCCAAAATGACTTTTCCTATTAAATACTCACACCATGGAGAATTTAGTTCAATATAATTCTTTCACAAGACAACATTTTGATTAGGGTAAATTTACCCCCATTGATTCCGGATGGGAACCCAAATGGAGCCAAATGCATTTGGGTCCCCATCCGGAATCAACGAGGGTACATTTATTGTAATCAAATTGTCTTAGGAATGCAACAAAAAACTAAAATTAACTCAAGTCAACTCCATGGTGTGAGTAATCAGTAGAAACAATTTCATTTTGAGGTGAACTACTCCTTTAAGCTAGTAAGCTAATGTAAAATGTTGAATGAATAGAATCCTAGACATTAAGAAAAATGCTTTCCACTTTATTCCCCCTGGTGGACAAAAAGGGTCCACAATATAGGGAAAGACGCTAAATAAAAATACAAAAACAGATCCTCTATGAATGGAAAATATGAAAATACACTTGCCCATGTGGCTATCAAAATCATGGAGTACCGGTATATACAATGGAAACAAAGCTAAGCTACAGACGAGGAACATATGATGCAGAGCTCAAAGTTGGGTTGTCGATCACATTCAAACATCCAGACACACGTACAATAGTGAGGTTTTGCTTCTCAAACATCTCACGTCACATGCATTCTCTCTCCTGAACAAGATTCTCTCCTTGGTTAAAAAAAAAGAAAAAGAAAAAAAGAAAGAATAAAAGAACAGAAAAGCAACTTATAGGCGCTCTCCGCTTGCCTCAGCCCCACTCTTCAAAGTTGTCAATCCACTCTTCTCAAGGATCAGAGATCATTGCCTTACAGGAACGAGTCCACCAATTTCTAATGAGTGAGTGACGGCAACCTATGCCCAGAGCAGTCAAAAAAGCGCTGTGCCCTGCTTCCTTCAACTGTCCTTGTCCATTGCAGTGGTGGACAGCGTCACTGTAGTGATGGGCTGACCCAGCCCATGCAGTTGCATCCGAGCCAGCTTCTTCTGTTCACACTCTGTCACCAAAGTGTTGAGCTCTGCAGCACTGTAGCCAATCAGAGTCCTCAGGTCACACACAAACTTGTACACAAAGCGCTTGCCTTGTACCTTGCTGATCATGTCGCCGTCATAGTAATATCTAGGCAAGAATAAAAAATAACAATTACCACATGTACAAAGCATGTTAAATTTGCCACAAATACTCTGGTATGGAGTCTCCATTTATTATACTTTTTATTAAATAGTAATAGTAATACCTAGGCAAGAATATAAAAATACAATTACCACATATACAAAGCATGTTAAATTTGCCACATACTTTTTATTAAATAGAAAACGTATAGGTTTTATACAGTATATCAAAACAAATGCATGAATATGAGAACTGGTAGTATATTGATAATGTAGAAAAAGATTATTTGAGGAAACGTTAAGCCAATGGTCAATTTCTTAGCACAAAGATAAAGATAGAAAACAAAAACAAAATTACACAAACCTGAGGGCTCTGCTGAGTTTCTCGTAATTCATGGTGGGCTTGTTCTTACGCTGGCCCCATTTCTGAGCCACAAGTTCAGGCTGGTTGAGTTTGAACTCCCCTTCCTCACCCACCCAGGAGATACAGTCTCTTGCATCCTTGTCCGTCAGCAGCTCCAGCAGAAACTGCCATAGCTGGATTTGACCATTGTTACCTAGTAACGATGAAAGATATTTAGTATGTATATGAGAAATATCTACTGGCATTTCATCCCTAGAGTTGCGTCACTTTGCTGAAACATTTGCGTTATTTAGCATTAGGCGGGGAAAAAAGAACCAAACTGGTTCAACCCCGGTGTAAAAGTGGCCTATGGAGAGTTCAGAAACCTGCCTACCAGTGACATCATCAGTGGACAGGTTTGGTAATTTCAAACAAGATTTATTTATTTTTTCAATGCAAAAACAATGGCTTCTATTATAGCATGGCAACTTTCCAAGAACAGAAAGCCTGCCGTTTCTATTAGCTTCTTGGATTCCCAAACGATGATGTCACTGGTAAGGTGGGTTTCTGAACTGTTCACAGCCCTCCTCTGAGACACAGACCAAGTACAACAAAATGTTACCATTATTATAATTAGCATCAGTTGAGTAAAATTGATATTTGAAGTGGTCCTTTAAGACTGCACACACAAACAGATACCTAAACACACTACGCAAAAGTTTGAACGTTTAAGCTTTCTGCCAGAATGACACTCTCTCACAAACACACACGCGCGTACCTGTGCGGTTGCCAGGTGAGCTGCGCTCCTCACCACCAGCGATGCGGGGAGTTCTGGGGGCACGGTTCTGCTTCAACACCTTTATGGAAGGTGTCACTGGGGCTGGGATTATCTGCACAGCTGGAGCCACATACAGAACCAATGCAGATTTGCAGATGTATAGTATTTTAACATTCAAAACAATTTGTAGTACATTTCTGGATCAGTATTTGTTCAATAATTTCCAATCAGAGCAAATCATTCAACAGCAATGCAGTGTTCATTTTTACAGCAAATTCTGATTTAATCTTAGACTTTTGGATAACACACATTTGGTTTTAGTCTTAGCCATAGTCTTCTGAAATTGTTTAGTCTAGTCTAGTCTTAGTTGACTAAATATCAAAATCTTAGTCTTTCAGTCTTTGTCTTAATGCAGTGTTAATTTTGACAGCAAAGATTTAGTCTTAGTCTTTTGAGTAACACCATTTAGTCTTAGCCTTCTGAAATTGTTTAGTCTAGTAGAAGTCTTTTAGTCAATAAAATTAACACTGCATCAATGTCTTTATCTTCATAACACAAGTTTGACTAGACTGTCTCTGTCAGTATGTAATTAGCTTGTTCAAAATAATGAATTAGGCTATCCGTTTTAAGCTTTAATCTGGCTCCTTTTCACATCAGAAACAGACCAAAATAAATAAATAAAATACCCCACAAATGTGCATATAAAGGGTTACTATGAATCTTATCATATCAACCAATTCCATTTTTAAGCAAGGACATCTTGGGAAGGGCCTTACGTTGATCAATGGTGACAGTGCCATCCTGTCCAACCTGGTCCTGGCTGGCCAACACATCTGAAATAAAGACAAAAGGATTAAGTCAAAGTCCATCAAATTCACCTTGACCAAGTTCACCTTCCTTGAGGCCCATTTAAAAACCCAACCAACCCTTCCAACTTACATTTGCGTAGAAGTTCAAGGTGGCTCCAGAGTATCTCTCCATTGGGTACTTTTTGAAGGAATTCGTCCTGGCTGAATGAGCAGAGGTCTCTGCCGGGGATGTGAATGCCCCCTACCTCCATCTCGTCAATATTGAACTCCTTCATGACCCACACAGCCCAGTGGATCACCTGGTCAGCTGACCACAGAACTGGGTCTGAAGAAGGATAAAAACATAAATTCACACTTGAATACAAAACATTCAGAGCAGATCTTTATCTCTCATTACGGTATATTTCTCACTGTAAACTACACGCAGTAAAAATCCTCTGAATTAATTTAACCCTGTGTATACATTTTAGTACACTCAAATAAACGAACAATGTGCAATATTCCTGCGAGGGCTCCTTACCATATGGTATTCCTAGGCGGACCTGCTCCTTGCGGTAGCCTTCTAGGGCTGCGGCCCAGCGTGTGACCTGCTCCGAAGTGTCGTCTGTCAGGGCAGAGCGCTCCACCGCAATGAGCTGTCCCTCCTCCATCAAAGTCCCCTCCTCCCCCGCTGCATCTGGATCGATCACCACCTCCACCGTCTCCACTGGCTTCACGATTTCCAGGATGTTCAACTTCTCCTCACCTGGGCAAGAAGAGAAGGATACAGGAGTGGTTTTACACGTTTCAAATCTGAGGTTACAGGGCAGCTTGCATGTTTCCCTGTATCATTATTAAAAAGCAAATCTATACCTGGTTTGGTTATGATTTGCAGGCTGAGTTGCACAGTGCCATCGGTCTTCACTCCCTGATCAAAGAGGCTGTGATCGGGATGCAACTAAAAAAAAGAGGAAAAGGTGAAAAGAATGAATGGATGTACATATAAACCTGAAGTTCAATGTCACTTCAATCACTCCAAGAACTTACAATATGGAATTCACATGGCGTTTTACTGATCTGACAAATCAAAGCTTTTCTTCAAAACACTGCCAAGCATAAGAATTATCTCATACAACTGCAATTTTATGGCAATACAATGTCAATTAAATAGCTTACTAGAAGGAACTAGCAATCATCCATAAGGGTGCAGTCACATTGAACTTTAATTGTGCCTATAAGGCGGATTCTTTCAATGCTTAACAATGGGAACCAAACTTTCTTTTTTGAAGAAATCTGCAAATAACAACAAACTGCTTGGTTCCCATTGAAAATCATTGGCAGTTTGTTGTGACCACATCCTTACACAAGAAAAAAGTTGTAACACCAAGGGAAAACTGTCTTCTGGCAGATATTCCCTACCTGAATATCTTGTAGGCAGATCTCGTATGCATCCAGTGACACCTGTATACGAGGCTCTAGGAGTTTCTTCAAGTTGCCGATTGGCTCATTGATGTCAATATCTTGCTGGATCAAGTCTGAAGCAGTGAAGGTATGTTCTTCAACACTAAGTGGGAAATGATAGGAAGGAATGTATGAATTTAGAGAGGAAAAGGTTGCCATCAAATAATAGGAATCCTGCATGGACTGTAATATGCATGTTCTAATCTCATAATGCTCACCCTTCCTCCAGGCACTCCTGTTTGTCCTGGCCATCAATCTCAATCTCTATCATTTCTTCTGTCTCGCTTTTAGACATTTTCTTTTAGTTGCCTAAGAGGCACGCTGTTGTAGAAAGGTGAAAATGTTAAATATTTAATTATCATGGAGACAATAATCAATCATAGGGGACAAAACTGAACCAATGTATCGATGTGTTTATTGATAGAATTATATTAGGAAATGCTCATTTTGTGGTAATGCAATAACACATTTTAAACTACACCTTTATTCACCTACTATCTCTGCATTACTTGGGTGGCCTGTACATATATGACTATGCAGAGAGAGTAGTCTACTGAGAATGAGAAATTAGAATTCCGACCTGGAATGCCTTTGACACATCTCAAAGATGCTGTGGATTACAGAAAACTAACTTGCATGCAAAAAACTATTGATATTACTGAATGTTTGTGTACCAATTAAAACTTTTTCTTTTAAACATAGTCCGCATATATAGGCCTATATATATATATATATATATATATATATATATATATATATATATATATATATATATATATATATATATATACGTATATGCATATGCTTTTATATATATATATATATATATATATATATATATATATAGAGACACACACACACACACACACACACACAGAGAGAGAGAGGTATATAAAATGTGTGTGATGTTACTAAAATGATCAAAACTACTGTACTGTGGGTTCCAAAACAAAAAGCATTCTTGAATGGTTTGGGTTGTGTAATAACAGTGTAGTACAAAGCCGTTTGAAATCGAAGGGCCGCTTCAGCCTCGACTCATCATTGGCCGTCTGGGACAGTTTACAGTGTGCTTCAAGTGCTAACGTTAGCCAACTCGAGGGCGAGGCTTCGCTCACGTCTAAAGGCCAAATGCTAGGCCATTAATGTACAAAAACTGTAAACAGGGGAAGACTTAACAACCTCCGTGTAGTCAGAAATATTGAAATGTGCTGCTATAATAGTTGGGCAGATTACACGTGTCGCTTGGTTGTGTCTGGTCCTCCACCAAGCCGAGACACCGAGCTCCACTTTTGTCGGAGCCCGAGCACAACCCGCCGTCGCCCGCAACGGCCGTCGCTCCCCGGGTGTACCAAACAACACTTAAAATAATCGTTCGAACACATCGCGCTGTACATTTACGTGGATTCGAACAAAAACACAGCCCAACTTTGAATGTAGAAAACTTTTTTGAAACGGAAATGGAATAAACGGAAACAAAACAGCATAGGGCAAATGGAAAGGAGCCGGAAATCCTGGCTAGGTTTACAGCGTTATTAAGACTTCCGAGAGCGGGCGCGACGAAACACCAGGGCACGTTGTCGCTGTAAAAATGCACAGCTCGTGGCTGTGTGGGTTCGTTTCGGTATTTAACATTTGACAAACATCCAAAGCGTCGTGAATCGTAACTGCACCGGTAAGAAGGATTAAGAAGAAACGCGACATTTTCTCGGCATTTGGAAGCCGTACATACGACCTGTTGTTGTTGTCCAGGGCAGCAGCTACCTACCTCTCCCCCACTCTGGAGCCGAGATCTCAAACAGGGACAACTTCTTTAATGTTTGCAAGTTAACAAACTACGTAGATTGGCTCGGATATTTCGTTGAACCCCGGGTGTTTTTTTTTTAAATTAAATTTATAACGAGACGACGGGAAAGATCCCCGTCTGTGGCAGGCAGTCAGCGCTAGCTTAGCCTCGTTTGTGTTGTGGCTAATGTTGTTCGGTAGGCGGCCTCTCTTCCAGCAGAATAGATTGTGGGTTGGCTGGAGCTCTAACGGCAGAGCGGGAAGAGTGCGTCTCTGAACCTGGATAGAATGCTACACACTCGCTCCCCCCTGAAATTATGTACAGTATTGCTGAAGCCTTGGAAACTGCCAGGTTATCATACCTTCTCAGATAATAATGCCCCAAATTGGTCTTATCATATATTCCAGTGTTAGGAAAACAGCCCTAGTAATAGCCAGGCCAGTCCAACACATTCGTGCAAGTTTTGGTCATCACACGGGGGAGGGGGAGGAGACTGAACCAGGCAGAATTATGTGGAAAATGGTCCGAAAATGCTGTCAAGTTTTATTTTATTTTCTGTAGTCCTGAAACTTATTCGACAATTATGTATGAACTTTTTTTTTTTTTTTTCTAAATAAAAATAAACCTTTTTAATAGAAACCTGTCCGATTTGGTTGGTGGCCTTTTCATTCAACGTTTGTATTATACATGTTTGTGATGTGTACAGATGTGGTTGCTTTGCTAAATAGAATTGCCTTTATTGATATGGACTGTGACATAGGCTTTGTTTTTTAATGTTTGGGAGCAGGGGCCGTCCTTTTTCCAGAATCCAGATGCTATGAACAGATCAACAGTGAACTGATACACAAGTTCAAGTTTACCTCTCTCTTTCTCTCTGACTGTTTCACTGTTTTTTTTAAATTCCATATATCATTCACAGCATAAAACCAGTTTACCTCTCTCTTTCTCTGACTGTTTCACTGTTTTTTTTTTATTCCATATATCATTCACAGCATAAAACCACATTTTGTAAAGAAGCCCTCTGGGCCATTTGTTATGCTTTAGCTCCATTTTATAATCGTACCACTGTAGTATTTGCAAACTACTTGTAAATAGTACACAATTTGTTTAAGTATTCAATCAAACAAGAGAGGACTACTTGTTCTAGTAGCCTCTAACAGTCTAACAGTAAAACACAAATACTTGATCATATACTATAATGCTAGGCATACTTTATTTACACCTGAATATTTATGTCAAACTTTACCACATTGGTTCTCAAAGTGGTGTCCGGGTCCACCAAATGGACCCTTTTGTGTCTGTAACTCAAAGAGTACAAATGGAACCATGGGTCCAGGGCAGAAATTTCAGGGAGGCCATGAAGTCCTAGCATAGCACAGCTAATCAATCCACCCATGTTAAAACAAGGTATACTGCAGTTAGTTAGCTGCATTAGTATATAGTCTGGCTAATGAAGTCTATATGGCCGTCATTGCCCCTCAGTTTGGCCTTGTGCCCCTCCAAAACATTGCATGCCCTGAGGCCACAGTGGCCTTAATGCCCCAGCATCAGCTGACTGTACCACTTTCTCCTCTGTCTCTTTCTTGTCACCAGTGTCTTGCTGAGTCCCCATTTTTAAACCAATCCAGTATCTTTGATTTGTGTAGTAGGGCTACTAGGGCTGAGCATGCATCAGATTGTAAATATCGATTTATTTACAGTGATGTTACTAGGTTTTTAATGTAACCACAGGTGGTCATTCAAATGGGTCCCAGAAAAGTTTTATGAGTCCTCAATACAATGTTTTCGAGCGCTGTGAGCTTGTAGATCGTCTATTTTCAAAATGTTTGCCTATTTCTTATATTTATTTTACAATTTGGCTAATGTTTGAACTTAGAACTACTAAAACATGTGCCCCTAATGAATTCGGGCATGCGTCGGACGTCGGTGGAATCAAAACATTGACGTTTCTATTGCCTTTCTACGTGGATTCTATTTGTGTTAACGTAGGGTAAAGTAGGATGCTTTCACCCATGAACAATGGTGGTGTCTGTGGAATTTTAAAATGTTTTTCTTTTACCGCGACCCGGTAAATTATTTTAACATGGACTCCAATGGAGGCGCATCCCCGGGACCCCAGGACCATGACATGAATGAGTCCCTGGGCGACTTGAATGAGTTTTTGATGCGGGATGTGCACGTAATGACATCACTGTATTTCACAACAGATATTCTACATATTAAATGTAATCCTTATATTCAATTAATTATTTCAATGGACTAACATCTTGTTTTATTTGATGGCCTTCCTGCCCTGGCATTTGGCCTTTGTGCCCTTAAAAAATGGACAACCTCAAAGGCCAAGTGGCCCCTAAACTGATGAAATTCCAGGCCTGCATGGGTCCATTTGGCTCCATTTGTACACTCAAATTAACATTCTTTTTTCAATATAAATTGAGGTCTCAGAGGGGGTCCTTGAAATTAAAATGGTTGAGAATCACTGCTAGAGCCTACACATTTTCTCTGGTTACCCATTTTCTCTAATGGGGGTCCCTGGCATATCTTTTCAAATGGGGGTCCGCGGGCTGATAAGTGCCAATTTGGGGGTCCTTGACTTGAAAAACTTTGAGAACCACTGCTTTACCATGCGTAAACAATTGCTCTTACTTTGAAAATATCAAGCCGGAAGCGCCTATTGTATTGTAGCTCGATCCAAGATGGCGGAATACTTGGCGTCCATTTTCGGCACTGAGAAAGATAAGTGAGTAATTTGAGTTATAACTTTAATATTGTGCGCATTTCTTCAGCCGTTTGTACCTTTCTTTCCTCTGGGTGGTATCATGTATAATCTTAATGCAAGAACTGGTCAGTTGGATCAAAGTTAAGACTAGCGTTCGGACATTAGCTGATGCTACAACTACTCGCTAATGCTAACGCAACGTTACATCTTAATTAATGTGTTTGCTTTCATTGGTATTATCGCCTCATAGCTGTGTTAAAAAGTAAAGTAAAAGTTAAGAGATTGAAGTATATTTAGTACAGTATGCCTAGGCCCTAAGTGAAATTAACCATGAGCAAACATAATGGTGGGAATTAGCAGTCACGTTTTTTTCCCCTTCCCTCTAACAATCGAATGAATGAAGACAACTGGCAACTAAACCGCCTCAATTTACCAGTGGTGGAAAAAAGTACTATTTGTTTTAATATTATTTAAGTAAAAGTATCAATAGCCTACTGCAATGTAGAACTTGTCTGTTTCAAGTAGAAGTCCTGAATTATACATTTAATTGAGTAAAGGTACAAAGGTATTGGTATAAAAATTTTTTACTTAAAGTACCAAAGTAGAAATGACTCATTATGCAGAATGTCCCATTTCAGTTTTCAAATGTATAAAATGTCTAAAAATCCTTTGAAAATAGCAGATCTACAAGCTCACAATGCGTCCCATCGCGCCGCATTGTGAGCTTGTAGGTCTATTTTCAAATGGCCAAAATGTATATGGGCAGGGCTAATTTATGTTTTTGAATAATAATCAAAACCTACAAAGTAATTAACGTACTAGTAGAGTAAAAGTACAGTATTTGTCTCTCAGATTTAGTGGAGTTGAAGTAAAAGTACTGGAAATACAAATACCTCAAAATTATATATAAGTACTGTACTTGAGTAAATGTACTTAGTTACTTCCCACCACTGCAATTTTCCACCCTCAAGTGGTTGGGTCAGTGTCGTGAGCTTTTGCCTGTCATATAAAGACCTTGAAATGGAATCTGTTAGACAATCATACAGTCATTACCCGAAGAACATGAATTACTGTACCTCCCTCATTTCACCATTGTCTTGTTATTCCAAAGGGTGAACTGCTCCTTTTATTTTAAAATTGGTGCCTGTCGACATGGAGACCGCTGCTCGAGATTGCACAACAAGCCCACTTTCAGCCAGGTGAGTTACTAGTACTGAAATATATTGCAAACTAAGAATTTAATATTATAATACTTACATGGCACTCCATGTAAGATGTCAAATCAAAGCTCTACATACTTTTTTTTACTTAGTAGGCTACATAGGCTACATTGTGTGTATTATTCAGTTTTATAATACGTTTTGAGTTTTATTTTCCATAATGCATTTCTCTCCATCTTTTAATATTTTAATTATTTTGGCATAATTCACACTGACTTATGTTGTGGATAGAATACATTTTCATTTCGTGTGAACAGACTTGTAATGATGCTGCCTAAATCTAAAATTTAATTTTAAGGACATGTTGATGCTCAGGTTGTTCCATCGGCTGTCCGTCAGTCAGTCCGTCCGTCACGTCACGTCACTTTCCGTCACTTTCCGTCACTTCACACTTTTGCCCCTACTCTTATCTCTGCCACGGTTGGCCCTGTCGAAGCCAAACTTTGCACACACTCCTTGGATGGCAAATCACAACCTCTGCCCCTGATTTCTCACATGGCCCTCTTTTAGCGCCACCATCAGGCTGATTTTTGCAAAACATATTTTTGGACACTGCTCCTACAGATTTTGCCCTAAAATCATTCAAAGCGGTACACAGTATCTCTAAAGTCTGTCCCATTTCCCATATTCCCTCCTGATTGGCTACGATTGCCTTCTAAAGTTTGTGTATGCGACGTGACGGTCGCTTACCTCCCGATTAGGCAGTCTTACTGGTTTTAATGACTTTCAATGTGATAATCAAGAAGTTGCTAATTACTGATTTGTAGATAGCATTTCTTAGCTAAGCTTTGCAACTGTTGTATTTTGTGGTCCAGCCTAATCAATAGTAGAGCTTGACCCATGTTTATTTTATTTTTTGCCAATACCAGTTTTGTTTGTAAAAATAATTAGTATATGTGTATACTCACTTTTAGCATGGATCCCTCAATTTCGTTTGTGACAAGGTGTGCAGCTTGAGCTGTATAGCTATCTAATATACAGGTTCAGCATGCAGAAGTGTGAATGACATAAAAGTTGCTCTGTCAAACTATGTCACACACCTTTTACTAGGTTAGACAAATATGCGCTTAATGGCTCGATTGGCCAACTTTTTATGGCTTTAATCAATAGTTCTTTCACAGTTAGGGGTTGTATATAAATTGTATGTGGGTATTACACACACACACACACACACACACACACACACACACACACACACACACTTAATACTTGTAAAATGGATGTATGGATTTTAAAATAGATTTTTTTATATAGGATGTCTTTATATGGGGTGTCTGTAATCATTCAGATAACCAAATGTTGGGAGAATATTTGCCAGATATTTTCATATTTTGTCCTGCTCATCTTAAAGTGTCTGCAAACCTTGATTGAGCCTCATGCTCCTTGCCCTTTATTCAGGCATAAGATCTAATCGTACTGGAAGAGGAATGATGAACTTCAAAGACCGAAGTAACCCCCCAAACGTGTTTCCACCAGTCAAGCACTGGCAACCTCCACATTTATTTTGGTGTCCTTTTCTTCTTTCAAAGTCCAGTCATTTTTCCGCCCCAACTTACTACCAGCTTCTAGGTCCAAGAAGCCTCTTCCTAAGGTCGTCTGGGTCAGAGAACGCCCTCCTCCACTCCCATCACTACCAGGTTCCTTTAGGTCCTGGATTTTGTTTATGATAAACTTTAATCCTCAAAGTCTGCATTTGTAGTTCTAGGGGAGGATAATACGTAATTTTTTTATAAATATATATCTTTATTCTTCCTTCTGCAGACCATCTTGATACAAAACATCTACCGTAAACCCCAAAACAGTGAACAGACGGCCGACGGCTCCCACTGTAAGTGCCTCTGCTCCAGTCCTCTTTCAACCCTCCAGGTTTTCATTCTAGCTGAATCCTGCTTCTTTCACTTTTTTTTAAGTTCTGCGTCTAATCACAGATGCAGTGCTCTGGAGGGTTGCTCTCAGTACTGGTAGCAAGGGGTGCTAAAAGCGGGAAATATTTATACTAGTAGTAGTGATTGATGGCAAGGTGCAGGTTGGCAAAAAAAAAAAGCTTTACGCAAACATTTTTGAAAAAAAAAAAGAAGAATTTAGGGAGTGGTGCTCCTCAATTAACTCATTGTTTGCTAAGGCCCGAGTTTCCCGAGTTAATCCCGATGTCTTTGCGTGACGAGTTTCCAGTGTTAAGATTAATTCGATTTGCTTAAAAACACTCCAAAATCGGATCGCCAATCCACAGGGCCTAAGTGCCCCAAAGATCGTGCTTCCGGTTGTGGACCGGAAGTGGAACCGGATCTGCATTTTTTCCCCCGCCCCGAACAACATGTTTCTCTGTGACCGCTTCGTTTACTTCCTTTTTAAACAACACTAGCTCAGCAACGCTAGCATGGATTAAGATGGGGTCTCTACCATCTGCTATAGATTTATTACATACTTTGGAAAATGAGTACCCCTCTTATAACATTTTGCCTGACGTGTGTTTTGTGTCCCTACAATACCATATTAATGGTTATCTTGTGTTGTCATGTTGTCTTTCTCGGTTGAAAATCTCAGAGTGGAACATTTACATACATTACATACAGTACATTTTCATATTTTAGAATTATTTTCACGACATGCAAAAACATGTGTGTCAGCGTAGCAAGGTCCTACTGTAGGTTTGATCCAGTGTATGAGTACCATGGCTTGGGTTACTAAGTTGTGTTGTGTGGTAAGTACTGAGGTGTTAGTAGCTTTAACTTGCTCTCCACCTCAGCAATCTAATTCAGAGAGAAATTTCATTATATTTTGGTCTCATTTTACATTCTGAGATTTTCACTTGTGCTTTCTAATCTTTGCATTTGCAGCAGCCCGGACCAGTGCAGTGGAGGATGATAATGAATTGTATTTATTTTTAGAAATTAGCCTGTTTATGTAAAATCTTAAATCCTGCATAAAACCAAACCTCACTAATGTACATTTTGTATTTCAGACGATTGCCCTCTTGAACATTTACCGTAACCCTCAAAACAGTGCCCAGTCTGCTGATGGTTTGAACTGTAAGTTTTGTACCCCTTAACAGTGATCGTGACTCTTTTCAAGCACCCACCTTTCTCTTTATCCGACATCATCCCAAAAATATGAAAGGGTAATTCTGGGTTTATAGACTGCAATATCATATTTCAGTTAGTGTTAAATGATAAGCAACCCTACCCCACCTAATTCTGTGTTTCTGAATAGTTTAGATCAACATTTATGTAATGAGCAACTCTCTTCTACTTCTTAAAATGCTTCCTCATGATGTTTACAACTACCTTCTGGAGATCTGAATGATTTTTGTGACGCTGAATTACATTTTCCTACTGTACACCCACCCACAGTGGGAAATGTAATGTTAGTTTCATATTGTACTTGTGGGGTAATGCTTTACTTCTCCTGGAGACACTCCAGATAAATATTACTGAAAGTCTATCACTGGGACAGAGTTAGACATTTAACAAAACTTTCTATGATATAAATGGTTGAGATGTGGTCAGTGATAGAAGATAGATGCTGACTTTTTAAAGGTTAAGTCTAATCAAAAGTTCTTTTGGTACTATATAAATGTGCATCTGGACCTGTTGCGAAGATGGTTTTTAATTAACTTGGTCTTAATTTAGATGGAAGCCGTTGGTCTTTTGGGGGATACTAATCTTGACCATTACAGTAGGTCAAAATTTGTGTCAGATCCTCTGTCTTAGTGTGACATTTGACACAATCTATTTGTCTCAGAAGAGCAGGGAGACGAAATACAACCACCCCAATTGTATAACTTATATTGTATTAACATACTCTACAGATTGAACAAAATTACATTTTATTCATTAACAAAAAGATACATAGTGCCGCCTTTAAACTGCTGTTAATATTTTACTGAAGTTGAGACTTTGACTAGTTAACTAAATGGTTTGACATCAAATTATCTCGTAAGTACTGTCAAACGTTTACTGCAGTCCAGAGCGTCTTTATGTAACAATTAACCAGCATTGAGAAACTGGCAGTCTTTAGCTATATTTAGTGTGTAATTCTCTACTATTGCCACTAGGTGCTGTCAGTGATGTGGAGATGCAGGAGCACTATGATGAGTTCTTTGAGGTGAGTTTCTGCCAACTATAGAGTGCTACAGGAAGTGAGTTTGCAATGGATCCCCCTGCCAGATTTCCAAAGCCTTTGTGGTCTATTGCAGAGTAGTAGAGTCCATAATTTAGTTTTTGTTTTGTTTTCAAGAGCGGTCATAAAATGGCTGTTTTTAAAGGTAGATGGGAACCATCCAGTCTTCAGAGTGGTTGAAAATCCATAGATAAGCAGGTCCTAGACGCAAGTAGAATAATTTAGCATATTTACTACTTAACGCAACAGATCTTGAAATATAGAAATTCTGATGATAATACTGGAGTGTCAACATTCCTAGAGTTTGCCATAGGTTTGAGGATGTAACACCCGTAACGCTTTTATTTAATCTCAGAAAAACAATCACATTTTAAGAGTTTTACTGCGAAGGCTAGTAGTGGAATATGAAAAAGATTTGATGTATATATGTTGCGGGTTGGATATCCACCCTTTAATCTACTTTTAGTCCTAACCAAGGGTTGGTAAATTAATATTCAAATGTGGAAAAAACTAATGTCCGATTTAGTTTTTATTTGGCAGGTACAATATAAAAAACAACGTATCAAGATTAAAAAAAAATAAAAAAATATATATAGTTACTTTTCTTTTTCCCAATGGAAGAGCTGCTCATGTCATATCCCATATAAAATGTATATTTTTGTTAGTTTTATAACTTGATACATTGTTTTATGTGTTGTCCCTGTCAAATATACATATATATTTAAAAAATCTAATTAATAAAAAGATTCGAATATATTCAATATTCGGGCAAATTTTTAAGACCAATATTCAAAGTAATTTCTGAGGATTTAACAACCCTAGTCCTAACCCTATTGAAATATATATAGATCAGCAAAGAGAGGTGTGACCTGGCATGACTTCAGGACCTCCTGGAAGGGGGGAGGAAGCCAGCAAGGTTCACATCAGGTCCCTACCCAGAGTAAAAGCACAGCGTGAGAGACATAGCAGGTCACTTGTTTATGTAAACAGCCCTAGTCCTAACACTGATGAAATACATATTGATCAGCAAAGAGAGTTGTGCTGTCAAGCCAGCAAGGTTCACATCAGGTCCCTACCCAGAGTGAGAGACGTAGCAGGGTCACTTGTTCCTGTTAACAAGGATGATGTAATTATTGGTCTGTTGAGAAGCCGGATGGTGGTTTCCATACAGCCAGCCTGCTGTTGTCAGCCAAGTCTGCTGCTGCTCTTTGTATACACCTCAGACCCCAGGACTGCTACAACAAAATAAAGTCACAAAAGCCTGCATGAAGATATAACAATTTGCAGAGGAAGTAAAAAAAACATTAAGATCAAACCTCAGCCCCCAGCGCCCGACCCCCACGCCCGACTCTGTGGGCGCTCGGGGCGTGTTCTCTCCTCTGCGTCATCAGCGCCCACACCCTAGGTGGGGTTGGCGAAGGGGCCTTTTTGTGTGGAGTTTACATGTTCTCCCTGTGTCTCCTAGGGTAGATACCCTCACAAAAACATGCAGTAATCCTGGTCTCTATAATGCCTCCCCCTGGCCAGCCGGGGCACCTGATGGAGGGGAAAGGAACAGGTTGGAATAACGAGTTCCTTCCACGCGCTACGTCAAAACCGGGGAAATCCCCCCTGTCAGGTGAAAAGAAGCAACTTGGACTACTCATGCATAGAAGGAAGCATGAGGTCAGTCCGTTGTCTCCCCAGGCGCAGCAGAGGAAGAGCAGAGCCCAGGATTACAGCTTAGGCAATTGGCACTGGGTGAACAAATGGGTTGCAAAATTATGGGATAAAAATTATGAAAAAAAAGATCAAACCTCCTCTCATAGGATCATGTTAGATGGACTGCCGCACTAAATTGCTAAATACAGTTTAGATAGCGTTTTTAATGATATAGACCGATGTCAGGTCATTTTCGACTTGGCATCCTATCGCACATCAAAGCTATACACTTCGATGTGCGAAAGGATACATATTATAGATTTTTTGATAGTTTTAGATGTTATTGAATAGGTTCCTGGTCTACCTAAGTTTTTTTAGATTACTATTTCTATGCATTTGATGTATTAATGTACCTGTATTGTTATAATAGTAGGGATGAGCTGTCATTATAAATCGCTCTGGATTAAGAGCATCTGCTAAATGCCTAAATTGTAAATATATATTACGTCACTGTTGCAACACTATTTTCCTTTCTCTCTGTATCCTCTGCTGCTCTAGGAGGTCTTCACAGAAATGGAAGAAAAATATGGAGAGGTGGAGGAAATGAACGTGTGCGATAACCTCGGAGACCACCTGGTTGGGAACGTGTATGTGAAGGTTGGTTTTCGTGTATGTGTGCGTTTGACGCGCATACACACACACATTTACCACTGCCATGCTTTTCTGCATTGACAACACCGATATGCATAATTTGCCTCTTACTCCTTTTTTACAGTTCCGCCGTGAGGAGGATGCAGAGAAGGCAGTGATGGACCTAAATAACCGGTGGTTCAATGCACAAGCCGTCCATGCCGAACTGTCTCCGGTCACAGACTTCAGAGAAGCCTGTTGTCGTCAGTATGAGATGGGGTCAGTACTGCAGTGTACAATTAAGCAATATTACACAAGAGGGTGTGGTCAACGTGATTATTGTACTGCCTGCGTTGGGCTTGTGCTCGTAGGCAGCGCAGAAAGTACAATCACTTAACCCACACCCTCGAGTATAATATTGCGATTATACAACTGTTGCCCTTTAAAAAAAGAAAGAAAAAAGAAAAACATTTCAACTTCATTTCATTCTATTTAAGATATTCATTAGGAATTTGTAATTTTTTAATGCCACATTTAGCTACTATGTCCCTTAACTTCACATGAAAACCGCTAGCATAGTGTGGGGGGAGGGGAGCGCTCCAGCTCTTTTGCGACCAGCGCAACTGATATCTTTGTTTGATTAGACCTGTGTGGTAGTGCTCGTTATTCACACGGGTAGAGAGCTATTTTAACCGGAACTGCCAGTTGTATAATCTGCAAAAATCATTAACTCTTGGAGTTGATTTTACTGTCCAGATTGAGATACATCTTTACTAGAAATTCGATTTTTATTGCATTTCAAATCACTTTGGGAATGTGGTTCAAATCTGATTTCACAAAAATCACTTCCCAATAGGTTATTTTTATTTTTTTATGTCCAGACTTCCAGTAGTCCAAATGTTAAATGTGTCAGTCGCTCTGCACATAGCCTTCTGCCTTTTCCTTGTGGCCTTAAACTGAGATGCTCTTTTGTCACCAGAGAGTGCACCCGCGGTGGCTTCTGTAACTTCATGCACCTGAAACCCATATCCCGTGAACTTAGGAGAGATCTCTATGGACGCAGGAGGAAGAGGTACAGAAATACTGATTCTGAAACCATTTATTTGTGCTCAAAACATTTTAAAGCTGTTTCATGACGCGTCCCTTCTCCTCCTCCTCAGCGGCAGACATACCGGCGGTGGCGGTAGGTCTCGGTCTCGTTCCAGAGAGAGGCGTTCTCGCTCAAGGGACAGGCCGAGAGGTGGAGGTGGCGGAGGTGGAGGTGGAGGTGGAGGTGGCGGAGGTGGAGGTGGAGGCGGAGGTGGCCGTGACCGTGAGAGACGCCGCTCAAGAGACCGGGAGCGTTCAGGAAGGTTCTGAACTGGAGACGAGGCCAAAAGCCCTCCCCACACCTTATACATCTACCCCTGTATTCAACCGCAGCCTGTTTTTATTATGTTCTCCCAGTTAAACTCCAGCCTAATGGAAAGGTGTCATGAATGACCAAAATGTGACAAATTTGTTTTTCTTTTATTGATTTCTTTTTGTGTGTGATGAAAATAACAATGTCTCATTAAATTTAAAAGATTTGTATTGAATATGACTCCTCCTCTTTCCTCAATCAGAATGCTTAGTTTTTGATAGTACAGTTTAAATGATTTCCCTTTTATAATTTATGTTGTAAATGTTGGCCCTGTGCACCACTCCATAGTTCTTTCATTACAGTGTATGTAAACCTGCCCTGCACTTAATTGCTAGTGCTTAAACTAAAGCAAAACCCGGTAACTTGTTATACAAAGAAAGGTTTGGCAGGATAATTATCTATACAGCTTATCTATTGATCGCCACTCCAGAAAAGGATGATCGCATGAATAAAATCGGCCCGTGATCTACAGTAACTGACCCTGACCTAGGCTCTCCAGTATGCTGATGGTAAACAAAGTTGCTTATCCTTCCATGAGCATTGACATGTTGTTTTGTTACATTCTTGCAGTATTTGAAAAAAGTCAGCTTCAAGATAGTCATGTGATTTTGTGTCTGTGGGTGGGGTGGATGTCATAGTTTTGAGAAAGTTTAAGGAATGTTGTGGCTGGGTTGACACTACTGGTTCTATAACAAATATTTTTTTATGTTAAGTTTGCCAAACCCTTCAGGGGTATGTGTGATGATTATATACCGGTAGTAATAAAACTACCGCAAGCTCTCATGTTGGGGCAGCATCTGGCAATGGTTGCCATAAGCTATAAAATGTGTTTTCTTTAGAGATGTTGGCTGGGATCAGAAAGAAAGGGGAGGGAACAAGTTTGTCATGAACAGCACCTTTTTCTTCTGTAAATTTGATAGCCCATCAACAAAAATATTTAGACAAATTGTATCAATATTTTATATTATATCATACAATGCCAGTATTGCACTTAAAATTGGTAAACAAATCAGTGTTTAATGTTTTTGATGCTGTGCTCCAGCTCTTCTATCTTGGGACGTTTAAATAAGCCCTGCTAGCATCTACTCATCCAAGGCGGGGGCCCGACAGATAACTGAGCCCTGATTGGAGGATGAATGTATTCAGCCGCCCCCGCCACAGCCAATGAATGTAAACACCAAAGAAGAACCCTCCAATCAGGTTGGCTAGCGTTTTCTGCCTTTAAAGCATGAGGTGAGCTGACGAGTAGTCTCTTTAGTCTGTGTCTGTCTGAGCTACACCAAAGCGAAAGGTTATCATCTCGTAATTGCATCCAGTTTCCCCAAGCTTTACTGACAAAACGGTGAGTGAACATTCTTTTTATTTTTAAGAAATGGAAGCTGTAGGCTATGTTAAACCGATTTAGGTGACTTCATTGAGAGAGTGAGTCACAATCACACGCGCTCTCCATCACCAGGATTAGCGTTACACGCTGCGCAAAATTTAACCACGGTTTCTTGGATAATCTAGTTATTTTGTTTAAATAATTTGTATGTCTGTAGAGTTGTGACTGTCTTATCAACACACTATACTGTAACCAGAAACATCAACCGGCGACTGGATGACAATAACAGAGCTATGATAACCTTGTATGATGAAACAATGCTACGTCATAGCATCTCCTGGCCAGCCAGCCACATAATGTCTATGCGGTTGTTGCATCATCCTTAACAATTACTATTATTTAGACTGTATAGGCATACAATTGTACTTTACTGCAAAACCGCAACTGAGTCTGCACATAATGTGCTTCTGAATCTCTCTTTTTTTTCTTCTTTTTTTTTTAATGTGCTTCTGAATCTCTCTTTTTTTTCTTCTTTTTGTTGTCTATGAAATAATTTAAATGTTACTCCCCTTAAGATAAGAACTACACAAATCTATCACTAAAGCCAATGGTTTTGTCAATAATATGTTGACTATCACTGAATCACAAATAATTACCACTAGCACTTCAGAAAACTAATTTAAATGGTCTAATAATAAAAATGTTAAGAATGTGTTATTCTTAACAGGGGTACAGGTATACATATCTGGTCTGCTCCGATTATCTGGAATGTTCTTTCAGATTTGTATTTATCATTATTTGTTATTCTTTAGTATAGAGAGGACACTTGTTTTATACTCCACGCTTAACATTATATTAATATTATTAATTAGTTAAGGCTTTCATGTAGCCTACTGGTATGGATTCAAAGAGGTTCCTGGCTGATGAAAGCATGGTGCCCTGTGGGCTCATCAGGTTCAAACACTGTGGTAGGAACATAGTAGGTCCGGTAGACTACCAGGCCAGTACTAAAAGGGATTAGCCTAGTTAAGGTAAATAGGCTTAAGACCAAGATGATCATTTCATGGCCATCATACAAAAGTGTATGTAGTTGCATCAAAAAGTATTCAGTTAAAGCATCTCATTCTGGATTTTCTTATTTCCTTGGATGTCCCACAATTGTCATGATATTAAATAAAATGTTTTGAGACGCTGAGGAAGGCCACACGGCCGAAACCGGTCCGTCTATTCGGTGAGATGCTGTGAAATAATGATTTAATAAATCTACAAAGAAACTACTCCAGAGAGTGCGGATATTCCCTTTTTTCCTATTAAATAAAATGTAGAATTGAATTGACAACTTAAATGTATTGCCATTTGCATCCATACTGGATGAACAGCCGAATACAGCATTTACTGTGCTCCTTAGCCACTTGTGGCCTGTCAATAGCAGACCTACAAGCTCACAATGTGTCACACTCGCAACATGTACGTTTTACATTTTCTGATCTTTTTTGAATATTTTCTTTTACTCTTGACTGCCCAAAATGGGGTCACCATGATTAAAGTGGTTAATAAACCTTGAAGAGTACTATCAACCTTTCCCTATTTTACCCCATGTTGGCATGAGAGCAGTATAAGTGAGCACTTGAATCTGTTTTGCTGTCTCAGATCCAGTATTACTTTCTGCACAGTGTTATTATACACACTCAGCACTCACGCACTGGTGGTGTCTGTGGCAGCTGATGGGACACACCTCCAGTGTGCTCTGCCGTCATCCTGTGGGTTGAGAAGCAGGGTTCGGGTTGCAGGGCCATAATACTAGGTCCTTTAAGGAGCTAGTTACAGAAGAACAGCTATTCATAGTCCACGTAGTTAACCCATGGCATCCTTATTCTGGGATCAACATTTGGCGAAAATGGCAGATCTACAAGGTACAAGCACACAGCAAGTTGTGCTGTGTGGAGCAATGTGACCTTAGATCATGAATTTTTCAGCAACTATTTAGTGTTGAGTGAATGGGGCAGAAGGCAGTTGAGATGTGAGATTATTCTGTAGATCACCACACGAATATGGAAAACTATTACTACCATGAATCCTTGGAAGTTCAATAATATTTTGTCAGCTTAGTCTAATTCAGTTAATGCCTTCTTATTCTTTATTCTGGCTTTTTGTGTGTTGTGTGCCTGCAGCACGTGTGTGCGCACGTCACGTGTGTACATGTGTGTGCACATGTGTTAGTGTGTACATATAGTCAAGTGTGTACATATGTGCGCACGTGTGTGTATTGAGTGTGATTTAACCCAGCTGTTTCAGTTCATGGATGCAGTGTGTGCTGTGTTATATAACAGCCATCTTGCCAGGCTAGAGTGTAGTAGTGGTTTTCAAATCTTGTGGCCATAATTGTAGGCTTATTTTACTGGTGTTTGGCACATTGGCACAACAACTGACAGACTACAACTTGTTCAAAATGCGGCAGCCAGAGTTTTAACTAAAACTAAGATAAGAGAACATATTACTCCAGTCTTAGCGTCGCTACACTGGCTCCCGGTTGTTTTTAGGATTGATTTTAAAATACTTTTACTTGTTTATAAAGCTCTAAATGGTCTGGCACCTTCGTACCTCTATGACTGCCTGCATAGATATGTTCCAACCCGCCCACTCAGGTCCTCTAGTGCAGACCTACTTGAGGCGCCAACAATGAAATATAAAAAATATGGTGAAGCAGCTTTCTGCTTCTACGGACCGACAGCTTGGAATAAACTCCCACTACACCTAAGACAGGCAGCCTCTGTGGATAGCTTTAAAGCACAGCTCAAGACCTATTTCTTTACTCTTGCTTTTAGCTAAATTTTTAAATCCCTGTGCTGCTAATTGACGTCCGCACTGTTCTGAAATTGTTATTTCTCTGCTTAATTGTAATAATTTTAATTATTTCTTTTTATTCTGTATTTTTTATTTTATTTTACTGTTTCTCTGTTAACTCATTGAATGCCCTTTTCAAGATGGCCGCCAAGTACCAGGATGCCACGTTCCTAAATTTCTAGTGCACGGATCAATTTTTTGTGCACGGATCGTGCACGCCCATGCACCATATATGCACCATATGTGTAGTACTTTTTAACAGCTTTCAAACAAAAAAATCCGCTTGGAAATCCGTTCAGGCATTCATGAGATAGAAGCCTTCAAAGTCAGACAAAACAAACACTGCCACCTTCCTAAATTTCTAGTGCACGGATCAATTTTTAGTGCACGGATCGTGCACGCCCATGCCTAGATCATGCACCATATGTGTAGTACTTTTTAACAGCTTTCAAACAAAAAAATCCGCTTGGAAATCCGTTCAGGCATTCATGAGATACAAGCCTTCAAAGTCAGACAAAACAGCCATTTTTTACATTTTGAAAGATGTGTTTGTTATGGGGCTAAACATGCAATTTCGCAATTGCGATCATGCCTAATACATTTGAGGCATTTTTAGAAATTTTTTTATAAAAAAATTTTTTTGAATTTTTTTTTTTTTTTTTTTTCAAAATGGCTTCCAACTCGGGAAACTCGGGCTGTGGCAGCCTGGGAGTACTGTAATAACTCGTGAAACTCGTGCCTTGGCAGTCAATGAGTTAAGCACTTGTGCTTCATTTTCTGCTCTGTAAAGCGCTTTGAGCTGCATTTCATGTCATGAAAGGTGCTATACAAATAAAGTTTATTATTATTATTATTATTACATTTGATCTGTCACAGAGTGTGTATGTATCCAATATGTTTTGCACTTTTGTTGTTTGAGCAAAATACTTTCTATGCATTCTATTGATTAAATGGATTAATTTACATTTTTTGTGATACAATCCTGTGGACCGTACAAACTTTAATATGTACCCTCCTACAATTTGAGCCACTTGAGGCTTATACAGTAAAATGAACAGGGAGGAGATATGTTTTGGGGAGGAGTTTAAGGATCAACCTAACCCATTTATTTTGCAAGTTCTATAACTTCTTGATCTTTGTCTAGTGTACCAGGATGTGCCTGCATAATCAAATGCCATTGAACAAGTGCCTCAAGAGCAATTTTATCTATAGTCTGACATAAGCTGTGCAGTCCATCTTATCTTTGGTTACATGTTCTTTTAGTACATTTTGCTGAATATGCTATTTTTTGCCGTGTGGCTTATCTGGCAATATTGTACTGATATCAAAAGGAACACCTGTATCACAACTGCTTTGCAAATAACCAAAACAAAAGTTGTTTGTAAAGGTAGCGGGAGGTCATCAACCCACACATAATTCTGTTTTGACGACTGTTGGGAATTAAGTAGACCCTCGATGTGGTTCTAAGAGTTTTCCTCTGGTGAGTGATGATTGGCAAGCTGATCACTTAAATCTCTTTTCTCCTTACAGGTGAGACATGCCTTCCGTTCCTTCCAGCACAGATGTGAGTCCTATCCCTTCCATCTGCCCCCATGCAGCTAAACTTCGCAATGCACAACTTCACCTCAGTGGAGATGCCATGAACAATGGCGTGGCCATCATTAACGCAGGGCCAAAGCCGTTTGCCGACACCCACACAAATGGAGATGCAAAAACCTTGAAGTTGTCCTTGAATGGATCAGCCCAAGTTAATGGAGACAAAGATGGCTTCAGGGTTACAAACGGATCATCCCACGTCAACGAGGACAAAAGTGAGAATGAGATGGAGAAAGGAGACGTGGCCAACGGTGGGAGGGTGTGGATCCGCCCTGACTTGCCTAGCAGGTGCACGTGGCGACTAGGCATGCCCAATTCTTCTGAGTCACCTCATACCCATCCAGTACGGTGAGTCACTTAGAAATAAGATACACTTTAAAGTGTCAACAGTGACACTATCAACCTAGGTGTGCACACAGTTCCTCCACCTACAGTACTGTATATCTGTCTTTCAATTACCGTAATATAAAATGTCTCATCATAATTTCAGTTTTTAATACAGGAGTTAGGGGGGATGTACTGTATGTGTGGTCTATTTTTACATGGAACAATTTCTGCTCTACTGGTTCCATGAAATCAATAAAGTACTCATAATATATCCAAGTCCACTTCAGCATGGTATTTGGGGGTGGCATTAGTGGCATTATAAAAGCAACTAGCAGAGTAAATTAAAAAATAATCCTTGGATTTGTCTTCATCAGAGTCTAGCCAGGACTCTGCATGTTCTGACTTGTTTCAACATTCTTTTAAAAATGTGTTCTCACAGCACCAAAGCACCCAGTATCCTTCCCAACATCCTCAGGAGGATCGGAGACACACCACTGGTCCGTATGAACAAGGTCAACAAAGCCTTCGGACTCAAGTGTGAGCTTTGTGAGTAATTGCAAAACATACACACAAATCCTATCTTGAACACATCCACTGACAAAACAAAAAACGAGTGTTTTATAAAGACATGTTCAGACATTGCTCATGAGAAATTATTCTTGTTATCCATTGTTCTTTTAGGCCTATCTAATTAGGACCTTTAAACTGTATATATTTTAGTTAAATATTTTCTGTCAAATGTACAAAATATTTTCCGTCAAATGTACAAATTGTAGTAAAGATCTTTTCACTGGTACTGTCTAAGCTTGGCTTGTTAAGCTTTGAAATTAGACCTTGTTACATTCCATGTTGGATAAAGGCTGATTCAGACACAACGCAGGGTCTCATTTGCCCTGCACAAGGATTGGTTCGTGAAATAATTGGCTAGCCACGTGTTTGTGTGTCGGTCTGTGTTATTTCCGTATTACAGAGAACTGTCTGGCAGCCACTCAGTCTGCCTTAGCCAACAGATATCATGTGACCCATACACCTACCAATGTAAATTGTAAACATTAAAATCTACTTGGGCTTAAATGCACTGCTTCACGATCATAATTTATGGCGAAGTATGAGGGTAAACTTTTACTCAACTGCATTACTTTTGGCTTGTTTTTCTCTTTACTGAAACCAGAAAATGAGAGGATTTGGACCTGATTGAGCCGGGATATGTGTGGTTGGGAAGGCAGTGAGTGGTCTTGAGCACTGCACGGTCATTGGGTTTGAGACTGCAATAACCTTTAAGGAATGTAGCTTGCCGGCATGTGGATAAATGTTAGGCTTTCAAATGGAGGAACCGCTTAGGTTAGGCTTAGGTGAGGCAGGACAATCGTGTTTACTTGCACCAAGAACTCTTTGGTACAACCTCCTTTCTCTTGTTTCAACAGCGGGAACATTAAGGTATCACATAGCCTTTTCCCCTGTCCTTCACGTCAACACTGTGACTGTAGAGGTTTTGTCTGATATCGTGGCCTCCAGGAGGTGGGGAGATGAACATGAAAGACTTGCTGTTCTTTCGGTTGGCAAAGTTGAGAGAGCCAGTGTGACGTAAATAGGGGGGAGGGAGGGTTGTTGACTGGTCAAGGTGACACCACCAGGCTGAATCGTGACTCCCACATGATTTGGATGGATGGTCAGGTTCTGAAGCCAAGAGGTATTGCAAGAGAGAGAGCCAGGGGGCTGCAGTGAATCGGTTTCCAGTACATGTGTAGTGTCATGTCCTCAAATAAGCCAGCGTTGTATTAGTCAGACCCTTGTTTAGAACAAGTTGAGTGTTTTCACTTTCTATATACATCAGCTATCCTCTTTCCTGCACTTGGAAAGTTGTTTTGGGTCATCGAGACAGCTGTAGTACAGCATGTTCTAGTCCAGTGGTTCCCAAACTTTTTGGCTTGAGACCCAAAAGAGTTTCCGACTGTTTGAGAAACATAGTTCTAGACTGTATCATTTTATACTACTGGCTCCATTGAGTTTGCAGGGTTAGGGTTCACTCAAGAGGAACCCTGTCATAGCCATCATTTAAGCTTATTTCCAAAGAGTGCCATTGTGCACCCCTGTAATTGTTGAAAGTCAATCTCTGGTTTGTTCCGATGGCTTAATGAAACAAAGGACCTTGTATCCATACTTCTATGGTTTTCACGTGACTGAGATTAGTCTTTTTAGTCTGTCTGGTTCACATTTGTAGCTTTATAAGAATTTGTGCCAATTTGTGCTGGTGTAATTAATAATGTGCTGCATAGTTATGGGTTTGGGAGAGTGTGAGGGCTTGCGTGTGAGAGTACTATGTATGAGAAAGTTCTGGACCTTTAGACCACCTTCTTTAATTCTCAGAATCGGCTCATGTCTGCTTGTTTCTTGTAATAGCCCTTGGCTTGGGAAACTAACTAGACTGGTGCTCTAAAGTAGATTTAATTATTTGTACAGAGAATTCTTATTTTGAGGATCATCTTATCAAGGGTGTTTAACTTAATTGGATTACCTCTCTTGGCCCTCACAATGCTCTCAGAATACATTTATGATAACAGTACTGGTATTTTAGATGTGGCAGATAACATTCGGATATTGGTTCACAATGCCCAAGGCTATGTACATCTACATTGGCAGAAACAGAAAGCGGCTAAATGACATTTCTTGTTCCACAAAGCTTGCACATTTTGTTTGCTTTATCTACATAGATAACCCTTACAGACTCACTGAACTGTAGTAACTCATTGTGCTTAGCGACATGAAATACCTCCCATGTGAAGGTCTGTGTTTAGTGACATGAAATGACCTCCCATGTGAAATGTCCGTGTTCAGTGGCCAAGTGTGAGTTCTTCAACGCTGGAGGAAGTGTGAAGGACAGGATTGCCTTGCGGATGGTGGAGGATGCCGAGAGGACTGGCCTGCTCAAACCAGGGGACACCATCATTGAACCCACCTCTGGCAACACAGGTACATTACAGGCCAAAAAAAGGGGATACATGCATAATGATGCCACACGGTACAATCCTCTGTTTTAAGTCAAACATTTGATGTATTAAAACTGAGATATCAGTTGAATTGTTCTTATATCATCATACACAGTGCAATCCTCAGAGTTGTCACATGACAACCTGTTGTGACTTTAGTTACGTTACATTATAGTAACTCACCCATGACACTGTTATCTCTGTTTGACGGCAGGCATCGGCCTGGCCCTCGCATCCGCAGTCAAAGGCTATCGATGCATCATCGTCATGCCTGAGAAGATGAGCATGGAAAAGGTGAGGTTGTCATTTTTCACATTACTATTCATGGCTCCATTTTGTGTCACATGTCGATAATTGAAATCTGGTCCTATGTCCATAATTGAAATCTGGTCCTATGTTCCCAGGTGGATGTACTGAGAGCTCTTGGGGCGGAGATTGTGCGCACTCCTACTGCTGCAAGCTTTGATTCGCCAGAGTCCCACGTGGGTGTGGCTTGGCGTCTGAAAAACGAGATCCCCAACTCGCACATCCTCGACCAGTATCGTAACCCCAGCAACCCCCTGGCTCACTATGATACTACAGCCGAGGAGATTCTGGAACAATGTGACGGTATGTGGTGGTTAGTGTTAATAGAAAACATTTTTTAGACGCAAGCTGTGTATAACATGCCAAATAATAGATCTTAAATGAAGTTTAAAGTGTACCCTTTCCTTCTAGGTAAATTGGACATGTTGGTGGCTGGAGCTGGTACAGGCGGCACCATCACTGGCATTGCCCGCAAGCTGAAGGAGAGATGCCCCAACATCAAGGCAAGGCGCTGACACCATTTTGACTGTTTTCCTAATGCTAAATCTAAATGCATGTTTATGGCAGGCGTGTGTGCCTACCATCCTTTTTATCCATCAAAGTCAGCGTGTTATTAAATCCAGTTGATCTCACCATTGGTAAGCTTATTGTTGCACATTTGTGTTTTCCCCAAAAGTGGCATGTGACTGCATGCTTAGTAACAGAAAGTGTCATTAATGGATAATACACATTGCAAAAGCTTCAAGATAACTCTGTTCCTGTCCTGCCCAACATGACAGCATTAAAACTGATGATGATACACTTATGATTATGTGATGCTATATCAATATTATGTATTTGTCATAGATTGTGGGAGTAGACCCTGAAGGCTCAATCCTGGCTGAACCAGCAGAGCTGAATAAGACTGATAAGACTCAGTATGAAGTGGAGGGCATTGGATACGACTTCATCCCCACAGTGCTGGATAGATCTGTAAGTGTTTGTCATCCGTTTGTAATTCAGAAATATGTCATCAACCATTTGAACCATTTGTAATTCAGAAATATGTCATCAACCATTTGAACCCTAGCGTCCCTTTTCTTGGCATGTCAATAATAGGCAAATATTTGCCTATCATCGTAAACAAAGAAATTTGGTGTACAAGGGCAAAGAAGGAGGGGACCAAGTAATAAACCCCTGGCTTTGTGACTGTATAGGCTTTAAAGTGGATAATTGTGCATTTGTGATGTTCTGACCAACTCTTGCAGGTGATGGACCAATGGTACAAGTCCAATGACGAGGAATCTTTCGCCATGTCACGCATGCTGATCAGAGATGAAGGACTTCTGTGTGGTAGGTTTGAATTTAACATTCACCCACGATGTTCAGTCATTGGTTCAGGTTGAACAGCAACTTGGCAGGTTATGTCTGCAAGCGTAAATCGACTCCAATTGTGTTGGAGTCGATTTACCTGTAGTCTTAAATTTGATATAATGTGCGTTACTGCAGGTGGGAGCTCTGGCACAGCGATGGCAGCAGCCGTAAGAGTGGCACAGGAGCTGAAGGAGGGACAGCGCTGTGTGGTAATCCTGCCAGACTCCATCCGCAACTACATGTAAGTTTAGGAGGAGCAAGCAACGCTTGACTGTGTCTGGTCCTGACTTTAAAACCCTGAGGCTAATCTGCTCTAATGATTCCCTGGTCTGCTTACTTCTAGGTCCAAGTTCCTGAGTGACAAGTGGATGTGTGAGAAAGGTTTCCTCAGCCCAGATGACCTGATGGTCTCTAAGCCATGGTGAGAAATGTCAGCTGAAAATATTGAAATGTGGAAAACACCACCTAGCCCTAGAATGGCTGCGATATGCATGTATGTTTGCCATATACTGTACACAGCCATAGAACACGCATAATTAATTCCTGTGAGCTGGGGTCAGCACTTGTCATGTCGTTTTTCATATCTATTTGAAGGTTGTGGCAGAAAACGTATATGTACTCGTTAACTTTATGGAACAATCACAGCCATTCTAGGGCTCAATTATACCATGCTTCATTTTGTTGTTTTTATTTTTATTTTTGCTTTATTGTAATCATGTGTTAAGCTCTTGTGCTTCATTTTCTGCTCTGTAAAGCGCTTTGAGCTGCATTTCATGTCATGAAAGGTGCTATACAAATACAGTTTTATTATTATTATTATTATCATAACCGTTTTTAAATCTTCTCCCCCTCCCCTCTCTCTACTAAACCAACCCTCCCCTCCAACCCCCTGTGTATTAGGTGGTGGAATCTGACTCTGCAGGGTCTGAATCTCTCCGCACCCCTTACAGTCCTGCCCTCTGTCTCCTGCCAGAAGACCATCAAGATATTAAAAGAGAATGCCTTTGACCAAGCCCCAGTCGTTGACGAATCAGGGTATACCTGGCTTAACTGTTACATTTGAATACAATGCTGTTGTACTTATAGAACAATATTGGCATTATAGAACAATATTGGCATTATTTTAGGCAACAAGTTGATTGTGAAAACCATGATCAATGGTGTGTTATCTTGTGTGTGTCTTTGTACACAGCGTGATCCTGGGAATGGTGACTCTGGGGAACATGCTGGCCTCCGTGTTGGCCGGGAAAGTGAAGCCCTCAGACCCTGTCAGCAAGGTGCTCTACAAGCAGTTCAAACAGGTTAGTCAAATGAACGCACATGACTACAGCCACACGTGCGTGGCTGTTGTCACGTGTAGATATGCAGACATGTATAGGCCCACGTATCGTCGCCGACGGGTGGAAACCTCGTAAGTCCAAAACCATTGAAGAATGGTGAAGAACCTGGGTCCCATATAGTGATTGTTAAGATCTTGTTAATGCTTTACATAGGTTCAATATTTATTATGAAACCCACAGACACAATTAAACACTGTCACTTTGACTTTAGAAAGTTTGCAAAAATGGTAGATCTTGAAATTGATGATCTGCTGTTTTTCTTTTTCTACTTCTGCGTTACCCAGTTGTATGACGAAAAAAAAAGAATGAAAAACGAATGAAATGTAGAAATACAAGGTCTTTACACAACCACAATGATATATTATTAATGACTATAATAGACTGTTGATAGACTAATTCATTCATATATTCAATGGCAATAGATGTCTAGAATTATTTATAGACTGTATATATTCAATGGCAATAGATGTCTAGATTGTTTATCTTGTATACATTTTTCAGAGTTTCAGAATGCTGTAAAACCTGATAAAATTTGGTTAAAACATGTTTATGTCTACGGATGCTTTCATGCATTGCTTATTCGGCCATATGTCCAACCTCACAATCTTTCCCCTTCTTAGGTGCGCCTGAACGATAACCTGGGGAAAGTGTCCCGTATCCTAGAAACGGATCATTTTGCCCTGGTGGTGCATGAGCAGATCCAATGTAAGTAAACATTCTTTATCCTTCCTGGTGTTCTCCTCCTGTCCCCTGTCATGGTTTCAATTTGGCCCATTCTTGCTTTGACAAGTACTGTATCTCTTCTAACCTATGAGAGTAGTGAGTAGAGAACTAATTTTTCAGAGACACACAATTCAATTCAATTCAAAGGAGCCTTATTGGCATGAGAAAACATACATTTCACAAATAAAATAAAACGGATTAAAATGGGGAACATGTATACAGTTGGAGGGAGTACAGCATTTTGTAAACAGCTATGTCGCATTGTGACATTTTATATATATATATATATATATATATATATATATATATATATATATACAGGGTATAAAGCTTTTGGATCAAATGGCAGCATTATTCTTTCTCAAAATGCGTTTAAAGGTAGCAGCTCTGTTTCATACTGTATGAGACACACACTGCTATGTTTTGTTGGCTAGGTGACCATCCTCTCTTGGCCAATAAACACCCAGAGCTGCATGGTTCAGGGGTCATTATTAAAATGTCCACCGCCTCCTCTCCAGGTAATAATAAGTCATTTATGGTGGTTTTTTCCTATTAACCCATGTCCTCCATATATTCCAACCTAACTGATAATCAACAGCACAAAGTTATTGCATCAGCGCAGCTTTACAGGCTGTTTATCACTAGAAAGAGATAAGCTTCAACAAACACTCACATGAGAGGTCTGAGTAAGCCTTAGTTATTTACCTTCTTCTTCACAGCGTTGGGAACATGAGATTTTAATCATGCTGCTGAAAATTTTCATTGGGTTGGCTTAAGTAAATAAGGGCGTGTTGGTATTTTTGGCCAAGCTCGTATGGTGGCACCAAGGTCCACCAGTCCTCGCCAGGAGCTGTATTCGTGTGCATAAACCAAACAAAACAAACTCCTCCCAAAGCCAGCCATTTGACATTTTAGGGATCTGTATCTGCCCAGAGCAGAAACAGAGATTCAACTCAGATTTGTGTAATGGCGCCACCAACTTGGGTTATGTGTACTGTGGTACACATGTGGTACACATAGCCCTGTTTTTTTTTTTTACGTGGTCTCTTCACAGTAAAATTCTTAGTGTTCATTTAACTATGAGAGGGTGCAAATGTAACCAAATATTGTACCCTGTCAAAGTTAGAAAATGGGTAAATTAACACTAAGGATTGTACTGTACTGCCTCAGCAGTTACATGTTGGACAGTTCAGTCGATAGAGCTCTCGCCTTTGGACCACAAGGTCATGGGTTTGATCCTGGGCACCGCCAACTCAGTGTATGAGAAGTAATGGGACCTGATGGTAGGTGTTGCGCTCCACCTCAGCAAGCCATCTCTCAGGAGTCTAGTGCATTGAAACGTGGCTAATACCAACAATAATCCTCTCTTACTTACACACAAACTTTGTTGGATAATGACAGTTCAATATTACATTTGAATAGGAAACAATTTGGCTTAAGTTTGACATATTTAATGACATAACTGCTCTGCTGAACACACATTACACATACTACCGTGTTACACAGCCTACACATACAGTATAATGGAAGCTACTTCCTACTGTGGTATCTGTATCCAGAGGGTTGCAGTTCTTCAAAAGCCCTATTATGTGACGCATGCAATCGGAGAACACACATGACTCAAACCAACTCTTTGGGTTCCAGTAAAAGGAAGTCGCTGTTGTTGCACAATCTCATAACCTAAGAGATGCGTTTAGGCTTGTTTAATTCCCAGTTTTGTGTTGACATCCTTGATCTAAGCCGAGGGGGAATGCCAAATTCTTTACTTGTTATTTCCATGTTGTCAATGGAATTTGACCTGAATGAGTTATGATTGCCTGGACAAAGAGGTGTTGGACAATGTTCATAATCACATGATTTGGGTTGTGATTAATTTGGATGGAAAGCATTCCCATTTGTTCCGTTGTTTGTTCAGAAATATCAGTGTAACTGTTAACAACTCTGTCACTCTAGATATGGCTGATGGGTCCTCTTGCCCGAGATATATGGTTTTCGGCGTTGTGACGTCTGTTGACCTCCTCCACTACATCACCACGCACGAGAGGCGGGAGCGCACACTGTCTGAGTGCTCACTGTCTGACGACATGTCAATGTAACCATCTCCTTTTGAACTTCTGCTGATCCGGCCACCCATCTATGAAGACATGAGCAACGATGATGATATAAATCTAGTGCGGTTTAGACTTAAATCCTATGCATTTACACCTGTTTGCACATCATCAATTGATTTCCATCTGTGAGGGTGAATTTTTACATGCTGGAAAGTAGTTGTATGCTTCGGTAGTGCAGATTACGTTGTCTAATGCTAACATCTGAGTTATTGAAATCACATCTTAAGACGGCTTTCTACAGTATCTTGCCTCACTCATTCCATCTTTAAGGTTATTCTTGAGGAATACACTAATGCTCTTTTTACATGAATCATTAAGGATGCCTTTTATCATTTAACACAGTTACACATTTGTTTAGTTTTTGGTCAGTGGTTATAGTGTAGGATAATCACAGTTCTGTATCTGGCTTGGCTTTCTAGCTCTGCTGTAGATAGTGTAGGTCTACAGCAATGCAAATCAACAGCTCTACCTTGTGGCTGATGATGGCAAAACAGGATAATGATTCAATACAAAGAGAAGAGAAACTGATGCAAGACTCGAGGCTTATACTTCATTGCATGAAAGTGTTGCTCTCCAAAAAGAACAGATTTTCACACAAATTGTCGAAAATCATATTTCAGAGTGGCATTCTCATACAACTTAGTATATAGATAGAAAGAATACAGGGTATCTGTTCAAGACTATCATTTGGCACTCTTCAATCATATGGGGTTGGTCAAAGATTAGAGCGTTTGGCACAAAGCCAAACTGGAACCCTAACATTTAGACAGGTGTTGGGTATTTTTTTTCTTGTATTGAGACAAGACTTATTGTGTTGAGCTGATGGCTGCTTTGTTATTTAAACTGAAATGTCTTAGTTACACAAGACAGGTCTTTTATAGAGGTCTGTCTGTGTTGTGCGGTTGGGTTGTTATACTCATTGATTTGTTTTTGCTATTCTCTGTACTTTTTGTTTAGATGTATAAATCATTACTGTTTGCATGGTAGTAGGCTATACGATATCCAATGAAATGGATATATATATTAATAGGAGAGACATGCTGATTCACTTAAATATGATTTTTGTTTTTTATCCAAATTCTCTCTGCCTGTTACTTTACAACTTTTTCAGGTTCAAGTTGCTTTTAGTTAACTCTTTTGGTTCAGCATTTCTTGTGATGTAATTATTTTATGGCTGGATTCCAATAAATAAAATGGTAAATGGTCCATTTATATAGCGCTTTTATCCAAAGCGCTTTATATAGATTGTGCATTACGTTCACCCATTCACGCACACATTCATACACCGGTGGCGGAGGAAACCATGCAAGGCACCAACCTACTCACCGGGAGAAATTAGGGGTTCAGAGTCTTGCCCAAGGACTCTTCGACATTAACTCAAGGGGAGCCCGGATTCGAACTGGGAACCCTTCGTGCTCTAATAGGGGTTTCTCTACCCCTGAGCTATGCCGCCCCATAAATAAAATAAAATATTCAGCTGAAAAGGTGTTAATTATTTACCATTACTGTGGTGTGTGTACCTGTAGGCTATTGATGAACTATCCACGCGGGGATAAATATTGAAGGTGTTTGTTAATTCTTAATTCTGAGGGAAGGAGACATTTTCATGGTTTAGAAGGGTTTTCTTGGAGCTAAGGTCACAGTTGGTATAAATATTGGGTTGAGTTTTGTGTGTCCCCATGACAATTCAAAATTACTTTTTACTAAACCATTGGTTAACATTGGCACATTTTTTCTTCCCATCTACTTCAATCAATCAATATAATTGTGTTACTCTGTCTGATTCACCCAATTTGCAGACAACAGTCTGGCCACGCGAGACAAGATGTAGTGGCTAACTTGCTTGGTTAATAAACCAGACTCTATCACACACTTACCACTACCACCAGTGGGTGGTGTTGAGCGCAGTCTGGTTTTAACCAGGCAAGTGGCTTCTGTTCTGTGAACGTCTTTTGTGTAAAAACCACAAGAGGGCAGTGTTGCCACGTATCTCCCATCACTTCCAGAGCCAGTATGATAGAACTTGGAAGCAAATGGGCTTTTCCATACAGTAGTAATATTGAAGAAAGAGCTTTCTTCAATATTCTGGCAAGCTATTGCCGAATACAATCTGCCACCTTTCATTTATTTTAAGTGGTAAAAAATAGTGCTGGCATCTTGTCTTTTGGGGATGTTTGGAGTTGGCATAGGCCTGTAGGCATCTGAGTAAAAGGGGAGTTCCTGACCTGGCAAGCAAATCTGTATTGACGCATACAGTCCTCCTTTAATTTCTGTTTTCGGAATCAGTGGGGTTAAATAAGTGTCTTTGCCCTTTGGGCTGTTTAGTACGGAGTTGGCATAGCCATTTTCATTATTTTACCACTCACCTGCTCTGAGGAAAGTGAGGGTGGACGTGGACACACAGCAAACAGCAAAGGTAGGCTAGGTTATTTCATCTTTCCATGTGATGACATCATCACCCACTTTGACCGTAAAGTCTTTGGCCTTGCAGAGGTTTAATCTGGACACAAAACGAATGGATTCAGTTTAGTGTAGCCTAATGGTGTTTTGTTAATTTGCAGTGAGTCAGGTGCAGCCAGATTATAGCCTACTGAGGTCAGAGTTTAGGCCTTTCTCAACCTGCAAAATACTGAAAGCCTGGTGACCCGAGGTTAGCAAAATACTGATAGCTAAGCTAACTGGTAATAGACCATATCCACCGGGCGCCGGGCGGCCATGTTTGAATTTTGCATTGAAAAACCGGGTGGGGTGGCATTTCATTAACTTAAAGGGATATTTCACTTTCAAAAACACTTTTGGTCATTTTATCGTCTACTCAGGTGTTTTCATTGACATTGCTATTCCGAAGATTGACTTCCATTATTCTAAGGGGGGGGTTAGTCCGACCACCTAACCCTAACCTCAGTAAAACTAACACTGGTGAATGCTAACCTGGTGAAATGCCAACCTGCCGACGCTGGTGAATGCTAACCTGGTGAATGTTTCTAAGTGGGGTATTTCGGAATGGGGATGTTTCTAAGTGGGGTTGTTTCGGAATGGAATCCCACCCCCACCATCACACTGGGTCCCTTCACAATTGCGTCAGTCATTTGTCGAAGTTATATCATTTTCTCACTCCCCTCAGAATCTAACTACTCTGTTCAAGAATGGTGAATGCTAAACTCTCGACGCTGGTAAATGCTAACCATGCGAAGCACCGAAGCCCCACTGCCATATCCAGCATTCAGCTGTGGGCTCTTGTGCCCACTTCCTCCTCTCTCCACATCCTCTTTCATGTCTCAATTATCCCGTGTTAGCCAATTGTTGGTGTCTCAGTCTATTCATCACACTGCAATGCAAACCACAGAAAATACAACACAAATCGCACAACTAATAACTAAGTATTAAATAAAATGAAAGCAAACACAATCACGCAAATATCCATTTACAAGCACACCCCTGGCCACCCCCATTTTCTAACTTTTCGTATTAGCTATGCAAAAGAGGCAAGCTAGCCTTGAGCTACTAACATTGTCCTGAGAAATAATACAGATCATGCTGTGATCATCCTTTACTGTCCTCCAGGTCATTTGAGCTGTCATCATTGTGTATTCTGGCCTGGCATAAGGAAACCCCCAGGATACATTAATGTCTTCCAGTGACTCAGTGTTTCAACAATTGGTTCCCATGATATCTGGTCTGTCCTCTAAGTTCCCCCCACACACGCACACACGCACGCGTACGCGTACACACATGCACGCACGCACGCACACGTACACACATGCACGCACGCACGCACGCACACACACACACACACACACACACACACACACACACACACACACACACAGTGTACACTAATCACGTGGTCACATAATGGTGTGGATGACATGTCTCAGTCTTTGCGGGGCTAATTGGACCGTATCAATTTCCGAGCACCACCGCGGGCGATGACGGAGAGCCCTCGTCACTGCACTGCTGCCGTTGGTTATGTCACCCTGTTAGATGTTGGCCTCCCTTGCTCCTCTGTGCCCCTTGTCTTCCAGTGTCAGCAACACAGAGTAACCTCCCAGCTGTCGTTACCTAAACTCACTGGAGGGGAGTGACTGGGTCACACAGCACTCACAGCCATGACCCAGCAGTGCCTAGTAGAGAAACAGACTTGTGTCAGTTCGTTGTCCCCAATTGTCTTCCAAACAAGCATTCATTATATAGTCGTAGGAAATCGTATCTTTAGTCAGGCACAAAATTGATACAAGCATGACATTTGGCACAGACCTTCATGTGACCCTAATTGATAATCAACCTCCCACTCAGAATTCCTACATTTTCAAGATGGCCGCCGGTATTCAAAACGGCTGCAACTGGGACTATGTTTTAGGCTATATCACTTTGCTGGGTCTGTAAATCTTTGCTTCACCCCTCATTTTGATATAAGAGAATATGTCCTGGAGGTATTTCAACAAAGTAAGATCAAAAATTATATTTAGGTTCCAATATGGTGGCATATTTTAATATCAAGCTCGCAATCTCCCTGTTGTTAGTTTTCTTTTATTCTATTTTAATTGAGTTGGATTCAGTTTCATTGCGGTGTAATTATTTTCAATGCGTTGAAATTAAATTTAAATGCCCTGAATATAATTGCAGGTATGGTCACATTATTGCACAGAGCCTCCAAAGGGCTAACCCAGGTTCCTGCTCAGATGACTAGCACCTATAAGAACAGGTTAGCCATAGAATGTCTATAATGGATGGATAACATGTTCAAAATATAAAAAATAGCGGGTCTACAAGCTCACAACGCATCATGATGTGACACGTTGCGCTTATAGATACAGCTATTTTCATAGCTAACTTTTGAAAAATAAAAAACATTATTTTTTTAAAATAATTATCATCATAATATGATGTTATAGTCACAGCTGCCCAGCTCTAGATTGAGACCACTTCCAGAGGCTGATCTCTGTCGGGAAATGCCTCTTTAGCTAACAGGAACACGGTACAATGGAGAGCATTGTGTGGAATCACAGGGTTTTTATATAAGGCTGCGAAGTGTGTGCAGGAGGCAGTGGCAGGGGAGAAAGCACATCTTGGTTTTAATTTTCTCATTTTGCGTCATTACCCCCCCCCCCCCCCCCCAACACATAAATCACAGACATGACATGTCGTACAACGATGGACCCCTTCCTGCTCCACTCCTCCTCCCCAGCACTCCTCCCATCTCCCTGCAACCATGGCAGAGGTCGAACAGGAGAATGAATAAGAGTACAGGAAGAAAGAGTGGAGGAAAATGGGTCATTGTCAGCCAAGTCAGATAAAACAACATATAGATACTGAGGTGTAAATCTTCAACAAGGGAACAAATGTACAGGGTTCCCACGGTCATGAAATTCCTGGAAATATTTTGAAATTAGAAAAATATTTTTCCAGTACTGGAAAGGTTTTGGAATTGATCAAGGGTCCTGGAAAAAATAGCTATGCATTGTCTTTGGTGATTGATTTTGTTAATACCTCTGAAATGACAAATTAAACATTGGCCAAATTGTCAAATATTAGAGGCAGAAATTGTGAAAATAAAATACTCACATACTAAATACCCAGAAGGCGTTGTGAGTATGTAGATCTGCTATTTTCACAATAGAAACGTGTTATACAAAATTCCTCAACTCTTAGTGCTCGTCAGGGTGCCGGGTCCCCAGTTAAAATATGATTATTTCGGGGGTCACAGCCTGAAAAGTTTGAGAACCACTGGCATACACTACCTGTCTTTGGGCATTGCGCATAGGAGTAAGCAACTTGTTATTGAGCTGAATTATTGTTATATAGTCCTGGAAATTGGGTTAAATATTTTGGAAAGGTTTTGGAAATGTTTTGGAAATTAATTGGTAAAAATGAGTGGGAACCCTGAATGTATAATGACAGATAGATAGACAGATAGACAGATAGATGGATAGATGGATAGATGGATGAAATGAAACAGAAAAGGGGCAGAGCAGCTGTTCAGACTGTTTACTCTGATTTGCATGCCTCTTGCATCATACACGGTCCCTCTAAGGACAGATGAATAGTTTAGAACTAACCTTTGCCCTTTTTGATGGTGTCTTGTCACTCTTGTGTGCTTTCTAGGAGTCAAACTCTTTGCCTCCATGTGCACATGTACAGTACATGCAGTAGAGCACATGACTGTCTCCATGCTGCAATCTGCCTCAAGTCAGGATGTTGGAATGTAAAGAATCCAACCTTTGTTTTGAATAAGAAATTTAGTTTAACAATCTTTGTTTGTTTTTTGTTTTTGTAAATGAAATTGGTAGCTTGTATTAACGAATACGTTCACATTACTATACAAAACATTACTGCTACATGGATGCAGTACATTAAAAGCTCTTATCTGTACTATTCTGAGAGCACAAAAGACAAAACAATAACCAGTGCACATACAGTGCTAAGCACACAAGATATCTGGCACAAAATCCCATTCCCAAACACACAAACCCAGTCCTACAGTCATGCCACCGTGAGGACTTTGAGTATGATGTGTAGTGAAAGGCAGTGGTGGTATTGAGTTCAGAGGCCAACTGTGTCAGCTCTCCCAGACAGCCAGCACTCACCAGGTTATGTGTTGTATGCATCTCAACTTTCTGTTCACTGTTACGAAACCTAGCGTTCAGGGCAAAAACTGCCACCACAGCTCGTCAATACTTTATGGCATGCAAGCATAGTCAGGCTAGGAACAGCTGCACTTCAACTGAGGAGTCATGGCGCGGAAGTCTCCTACATCCTGGCTTTGTTTGCATATTGTGACTGAGGCAATGGAGATGGTGACACAGCAGCAACTGTCCAATAGAAACTAGACATAATGAGAAGAGGAACACCAGGTGCACTGTGACTCTGAGGGGCTGTATTTTGATTGTCTTAAGTACCAGCTCTTATGCCTTAACTTAAAGTCCTGTAGATACTGTCTCCGAGCACCAAACTTTTAGTCGGAGAGTTCCGACTTTCCGACGTGCAGCTTTCCGAACTCTAATTCGGGGTAATGCTTTTCAGAAGATGGGAGTGACGTCATTTTGAAGTTGAAACGGACCTTTCCGACAAAAGGTTTGGTGGTCGGAGACAATATGGACAGGCCTTTTAAGTTAAGGCATAAGAGCTGGTAGACAATCAAAATAGAGCCCATTGAGAGTGAACAAAAGGAAACAAATAAGACGTTGTGGGACCATTTTGTTTCTTTTGTACATCTTAAGCCAGATTAATACTCAAATGACCCACCAAAAAGAAAATAAGACGGTCTACACTACAGGCTCACAATTCTTTGCAGCGTGACGCGTTGTGAGCTTGTAGTTAAGCTAGTTTCGGTGAGAGACACATGGCGATGCGTCCAAGTATAAATCAGGCATTAGAGTTACAGTTGTTACTGTGTAACAACTGAAGAAGTCACCTTGTGCTTTGGTTGATTGCAGAACTATGCTGTAGAAACTGATATGTGGCCAGCAACAACACTGGCCACTCACTTTTGTCATCAATACCCCACCACTTTACCTTAAGTGGTTACTTAAATGGTTCTGTTATCAGTCACCTTATCCACCCCAGCATTACGCAATGGTGTCGTTGTTGGGGGTGTTACAGTAGCTTACATGAGCCTCTAACATAGGACAGGTTCTCGTCTATAATTTGCAGGAGGGTGAGAAATATAGGGAACATTTTGGGGGGGGGGGGGGAGTGTCAGAAACCTTTTATCTCAATTTTGTTGTGTTTTTTCGTAAACGGTTTTGGACATTCCATCCGACAGTGATGATATGTATATTTATATGCAGATAATCAGAAGTTAAATGTATTCAAAATGACTGTAAACTGCGAGAATGAGATCCAGTTCATTTCCTCCCCATGGGAAATAGCAGGATACCTCTGTTGAATAGAGTAGCAATGAGAGCAGTCATATTGTACATTATGTGCTCATATGACATAAAGATGAAAACACACAAGCTAGTAAAGGTAGAGAAAAATCACACCCGTGTGAACTGAGCGGTGGTTCTCCCCCCGTGTGTGTGTGTGTGTGTGTGTGTGGCCTGGACAACAGCGCCCCTCCCTTAACATGTGTGGTCAGAAAAGGTACTACACAGGCTTGAGGCTACATACAGACCCACCCACATACAAACAAACTAACTAACAAACAAACATACCTACACACACGGCCACGCTATGGAGACGGTGTGACCACCGCTCAAAAACAGAAAGCTGTACAATCGGAACAATATGAAGAAAGATGAGAGGGGGCGCAATAGCACAGGGGGGACTCAGTCAAAAGTATTGACGTCACTAAATGGGATATATTCACATGAGCCTGAGCTGGACAAAACATACTCTCTCATCTCAACCAACCCAGTGCTGTTGCCCCCACACTCGACCCACTTCTCTGTCCTCGTTATGCGGTTGTGCAAACAGGCAACCCACTAAGCACAGTTTGTGCATGCCCCCTTGCTGCACACACGCACAAACTGGCACACACACACCCGCACACATTTGCTTATTGTAGGCTGATGTCATTGTGTGTTCACTGCAGCCTGGGGAGGTGACAGAGAGCTGTATGGGTAACTGTCGAGGAATAGCATGGATATTAAGTATTAGGCTAAATTTGCATTTAAGGCAGCAGCAGTCATTATTAGATGTTGCATCCATTCAACAATTTATGACGCACAGGAACGGAGCATTATTAACTGGAAAGATTTGGAAAGATGTGTCATTGTAGCCTAATTATCCAGCTAAATACACTATTCTGTAGTCTATACTTTTTTGTTCCTGATGTGTGATCATTATCACATGACACAGCCTATGAGAGGGCGATGATGTTTCGTCACTTTCGTGTGACGTTTGTCAAGGTCTATTTACAGTATATGATATATGACTAAATATACCCACCCCTTTTTGCATAATATTTGATACTTGCTCATCTTTTATTATTCTGTGTGGTGTCGCACAATCAACATGTGTGGCCCTGAAAGGAGCAGGACTGGAGCCTTCGATTGGTGTCATCTCGACTTGTCGTCATGAGTATTGATGCATTCACGTGATAGCATCAAAGTAGTACAGTCACAGACAGTGTCACAGTGTCCCTTTACAAAGTTGATCGTAATGGGAGCTGGAAAGCCCGGGAGTGACTTGGAGAAGCGTGATGATGATGACGGCCGGCCTCTCTGTTCAAAGTTTCCACTCATCAGTGTGATCCCAGAGGGCACGAGTTCTGAGAGACCCCTGAGTCACATGAGTCACGTTGCCATAAATGTCAATTGGACACTTTTTCTAATAGTTTCTGAGACTAAGTTATAACATGTTCATTATGTGCAGTGGTGGAAAGTAACTACCCTGTAAGTAAGTACATGATGTACTCAAGTACTTTAGACTACTTAAAGGAGTAGTTCACCCCCAAAATGACTTTTTTTCTACTGATTAGTCACGCCATGGAGACTAGAGTTCAATAATATTTTTAGTTTTTTGTCGCATTCCTAAGACAAAAATGTGATAACAATAAATTTACCCCCATTCGTTCCGGATTGGGACCCGTTTCGAAACGGGTCCCCATCCGGAATCAATGGGGGTAAATTTACTCTAATCAAATTTGTGGACAAAATGTGGCCATATTTTCCCAAATATGGAGATGACTGACATCATAGATGTTTGCCGTCATGAGACTGACTGAGCAGTCCCAGATATGGGCTTAATATTGATGGACCTCCATATATCTCCATATATGGGCATAAAAGGAACAGGGACGGAATTCATTTGCAAGTCTGACTATTGATGACATCAGGGATCTCCATATATGGGCATAAAAGTGATTGGATGATGTCAGACGTCATAGACGTCATATGTCTATGATGTCGGACAAGGACGGAATTAATTTGCAACATCATTGTGATGTCAGCACAGGTCAGCTATATCCTTCTACTGAGTTGGGGTGAGGTGTCACGCACTGTGACACACCACACACACACACACACACACACACACACACACACACACACACACACACAGGATCTGGAGGTTTTTATAGTAAATACGACCTGCGGTCGCAATACTTAAAGGACAACTTTGTTTTTTTACAACAAGGGTTCATATTTTAGATAGTCATTAGAGAAAAGCAAAGATGATTGTTAAAATGTTTTCATTTACTTCTTTTCAGTGATTTTAACAATTTTGATTTGCATGCATGCCCCCAGCTTGGGAGCTTGCATGCAAGTAGCTAATTATGTATTTTTAGATACAATAAGCCCATTCCCAAGATGCACCGCAATCTTTCACGGGCAGATGTGACTTATGGAGGCTGGTGTAAATAGTAACAAAGAAATCACCAGCTTATTGTGTCTAAAAATACTTTTAGCCACCACCCACTGAAATCAAAATACAAAAATCGCTAAAACAATAGAAAGCAGTAAATGAAAACATTTTAACACTCATCTTTTCTTTTCTCTAATTACAATCTAAAATATGAACCCTTGTTGTAAAAAAATAAAGTTGTCCTTTAGATATTATTATTGTGTCTCTAGAACTTAAACGGAATTGTCATCGTGAATAGTTTTTAAGTGAAAGGAAATCCCTACCCCCTACCCACCCCCTACCATCCATAACCTCCTCATCCTCATACCCCCACACACCATTATTATTGTGTGCGTGTGCATGTGTGTGTGTGTGCGTGTGCGTGCGTGCATGCGTGCGTGCGTGCGTGCGTGTGTGTGTGTGTTAGAGAGAGGGGGGGAGAGAGAGAGAGAGAGAGAGAGAGAAAGAGAAAGTGAGAGAGAGTAAGGCTAATTCAGCACACAGCTGCTTAGTGAACTCTGTGTGAGAGGCCCGTAATGGAATGCTCACGTAGACGCCAGTGCCTGCTGTACAATATTAACAGAGCCCAATGTGCGTCATAGCCCACACAGCTGACAGTGTGTGTGTGTGTGTGTGTGTGTGTGTGTGTGTGTGTGTGTGTGTGTGTGTGTGTGTGTGTGTGTGTGTGTGTGTGTGTGTGTGTGTGTGTGTGTGTGTTTGAGCGAGAGAGATTGTATATTTTTATGTGCAATCTTTCCTTCTCTCTAGCTGTGCACCAGTCTCATATGTTTTGCTTTCTCGTTTTTCTCCCTGATATGGTCTCCAGTCTCAAAGCCCTGGGTGTATCTCCAGGGTGCAATAACAATATGCCAGCTGTGCAAATTAACATAATGATGCATTTGAAAGACTAGAACTATGCCATCTATTAGAGCGAGAGGGGTTAACTCATCTGACGTTAATGGTGTACTTTATCCTTGTGCACGTAAGCAACAATAAAAGCCTGACTTTTAACCTCATTTCACAAGTGAATGATGAAATGTCTCAATCAATATACTCCTGCAGTGAATCACAAATTCCACCCAGCAAAATCCTGAGTATTAATTGAACTCAGAGTTACTAGTTTGAGTGTGAGTGAGCTTTACTAAAAAGTTAAAAGTTGAGGAATCATTCAAGCATATGAATAAATAGGCCTATTTGTGTAGGACTCAGATCTATGATGTACTAATCCTGACTGTTCATTTTACACTTTCAGAGTTAAATGAACTCTCAACAAACTGAGTAGCAAAAGTTGTTTATGCAATGTGCTTTGAACCTCAACTCCACAAATCCTCTTGTAGGCTATTCATTTTTGTAGATCTCTCACTCATGTAGGCCTACACAACTACAAGTACACACACGTATGACAGGGATAATCTCACTGCAAGGGGTTAGGGTAGATTCCTTTGTGTTGCTATTGTTACAAACTGACTGTTGTGCAGGAAAGGAGACAACACACAACTTCTAAGTTCAAAAATAAATAAATAAATAAATTAATTAAAGATATATTAATACATAGTTAGTAAATAATTAGCCAAAGTGTATAAACGCTGCATGTTTGTGGGAGAATGATAGATAACAAGAGACACATGGACAGGCATGAGGTGAACATAAAGTGTAAGGTACAGGTCTGTCTCATTCATACTCACAATAATAATCCAATAAGAGCAATCGTGTATCAACCAACATTTGTTTTTTAAAGAAAGATAAATTACTTGTGATCAATGTTTTATTACATTTTCTTTCAATGAAAATGGGACATGCAAATGAATATATTATAGGGGTGCCCCTGCTGTATGGACACATATGGTTGTTGATTTAACTCTGATTGTACATTTTGCAGTGTACGCATGCTCCCAAATCACTAGCAATGTGAATGTGACACTTTAAATTGACTGTAGGGCCGTAGGCTACTGTATGTGTTGTGGAAATTATGACAATAATTCACATTTAAAATAATTGCGACCGTCAGGTCTCAGTTACTATCAAAACCTCCACCGCCTGTCAGTCAGTCTGTCAGTCTGTCAGTCAGTCGCGTCATGTCACACTTTTCCACTACTCATATCTCCACCACCGTTGCCCCTATCCATGCCAAACTTAGCGCACACACTCCCTGGCTGCCAACCTCCGCCCCTCATTTCTCACATGGCCCTCTTCTAGCGCCACCATGACGCCGATTCTTGCAAAACACATTTTTGGACACTCTCCTACAGATTTTGCCCTAAAATCACGCAAAGCGTCACACAGTATCTCTAAAGTCAAGTCAACGTGGATCTTTCCCATTCCCATACAGTGATGTTACTAGGTTTTCAATGTAATGGGTCCCGGGACCCACAGGTGGTCATTCAAATGGGTCCCAGAAAAGTTTTATGAGTCCTCAATATAAAGTTTACGCGCGCAAAATGGCGTTGGACGTCGGTGGAATCAAAACATTGACGTTTCTATCGCCTGTTTAAGACTTTCTATGTGGATTTTATTGGTGTTAACGTAGGGTAAAGTAGGATGCTTTCACCCATGAACAATGGTGGTGTCTGTGGAATTTCTTTTTTTTTGGAGCCGTGTGCAGAGCACATGGGCTCCCTCTGAGTGGCAATGTGTGTCCTGTCTCACCAGTGAGAACTGTCCCGTTGAGTTCGAACAGTACCTTTTATGACCACACATGTTAAGGGAGGGGCGCTGTTTTCAGGCCAGGCACACACACGCACACACACACACAGGGGGGAACACATAGAATCAAAAACATAGATCTGGAAGTGCTCAATTTCACGGCTCCACTTCGAACCAAGGTTTGATTTTTTTTTTTTACCGCGACGCTGTAAATTATTTTAACATGGACTCCAATGGAGGCGCATCCCCGGGACCCCAGGACCATGACATGAATGAGTCCCTGGGTGACTTGAATGAGTTTTTGATGCGGGATGCGCACGTAATGACATCACTGCCATATTCCCCCGATTGGCTACCATTTCCTTCTAAAGTTTGTGTATGCGACCTGCTGGTCGCCTATCTCCCGATTAGGGAGTCTCACTGGTGATGAGAAATATATTGTTGAGAAAATAAGAGGTAAAAGGAAAGGAGATGGAAGAAGGAAAGGTGGACCCAGGGTCCGTTTGTCACGGAAGGCAACGGTGGCTGACACCGATCTGATGTGGGGTCTGACCAAAAAATGTGTTCTCAGTACTGGAAGGTCAATTCTGCTGACTATATGAAATGTTCTGCTCCAGCGCGGCAACACTACCCTAACCAATTATGAACATGTGTTCCATTCTCATCGACTGAAAATGGAATGCCCACTGCTATAAGCCGAGGCCATGGTCATTGCCCTATAGTGAGAATACTGTGGCCTGATAAGAGAAACATTCTCCTTACGTTCATAAAACATCATCGTCTTGCTGTCTGGGTCTGAAGCTTAGAGAAATGACTGCAAAGCAAAAGCCCGCAACACTCCAGATTAAATAAAAGTCAAGTGCAGGGCTCAATAATAACATGAAAGTGAGGAAATAGCCAGCCCAGCACACAATGAATGCCCTTTTCACATGGTTTTATTTACCTCTCACGGACAGATACAACGGACACGTTTCGACCCAATAGGTCGAGGGAGAGCGAGTTGTGGATAGGTCTTCCTCAGTGTTCAGTGGGTGTGAAGCTTGCCTACAGACAGTGGAATAGCTACTTGACCATGTATGAGCTTGCTGCTTAATGACTACACAGTACTCTGAGGATGTACTAAACTCAAAAGACATCATACTCATATACTTCCCTTGCCAGGACATTACATTCAGACACATTCATCAGCAAGCATACGATGAACACTAAACATATAATAAATCATTCATCGATAAATCAATAGCCTATTAAAGGAATATAAATTGTATTTTCGTTATTATAGTATGTCTCTGCACTGGGTGACCCAAACAGTTATCCGGACCTTCTAGCTCAGTTTACACATGGATACACAGAGTTCCCCAGAGATTCCCAGAGAACATGAATCACCTCCAGCTATCTGGCATTTGGGTCAGTGACGTGACGCCCCAAAAAACATGTTTTTTAAAAAACTTTAAATAGCAGGCATAAAAATTATTTACTTTTGTTCTACTCACTCTCAACTTTATGGAAACACATTTTGTTTTTAGATATTTTATTGGAATCAGACTTTATTGAGCAGTTTGTTGTACTTGTGCCTAAAACCGTCATCTGGTGTGACATGACAATAATTGTTCATAAAATGAAAATGGAGTACACCTTTCTTAAGTTACTCACTTTATCAAAGTCCTTTATCATAACTAACCTGTGATCCACTATAGTTTTGTGAAAATTAATTGAATCTGTATATTTTTTTCATAATCAACACTCTGTGTTGAAAGATGTTGTCGATCTTTCAACATATTTTAATTTTATTCTGACAAAAACTTTCTTTAAAATTACACAAATATTTGTGACTCTTCCTGATACTATTTTCTATGTAAACCATACACATTTTTTCGGTTTCATCATTAATAAAGGTATGATTTCTCACTATTTGGAATGTCACACCAGATGACTTAGTGTCATACCAGATGACCATATCTTCATGTGTCAAAGCAAACTGTGTTTTAACCTACCTATTAGTGAGTACTGAACTTTACTGATTGATTAAACAATTACCCAGGAAAAACAGCAACAGTAAAATTGCTTTAACATTAAATAACATGGCCTTAATATTTCTGAACAGGATAGTATTGTTGGGCCTTAACATAGGATAACAAAGAATTGTAGTAGTAGATGGATGATGAGGATGTGCACAGGAATGCTACGCACACCTAAGTCTTCTGCCGGCCCACGGCAGAAGGAAAATAGCTTGTAGATCAGCTATTTTCGCTATGTTTGTCTCGGGTCCTACCTTACCTCATTGTCCAGTCCAGTGAGTGAAAGTACAAAAGTATTAGATTAGATTAGAATAGACATTTAGACTGCATTGTACATCAGCCAGTCACATTTGGTGAGGGTATAGACATTTAGACTGTATTGTACATCAGCCAGTCACATTTGGTGAGGGTAGCAAACCGTTTGCCCTGTTGCGGTTCTGCTATGCCACAGACAACTTCCTGCTCTTTGTAGAAAATGCAGTCTCGCCCCTTTGGCCAGACAAAACCATTTTTCATTTTTCCAAGTTGATTCATGCAGTTTATCTCTAGCCCCTCCTTATTAATGGTAACAATCTGCCCCACATATGGCTTTCCCTCATATTTGATTATGACAAACTGTCCTTGTGTGTATTCATCTGAGGAGGTGTCTGAATCCTCAGCTTGGGCCTCTCCAATAGATGCACTTGTGTCCAGCACCTGAGTAGAAGACCTTCAGGAGGAGACATTTAAATGTAATTTATTTGTCAGGTAGATTGTTTTTAGTAGTAAAATGTAACTACTAGCAAGTCCTCAAGTTTGCCAAGTATGTTATACTCACTGAGCTCCGGAAGCTGTTTTGGGCCTGCAGCTGACCTGGGAAGGGGGCAGTTCCGCAGATGGGCCACCACTTAGTTAAGGAAGAAAAGGAATGAATGGATGACATAAGTTACTTTATTGTCATTAAACAGGTACAATTACAGGTATCATAAAATTGGCAAAGAGAATGATTTAGTTATACTTACTCATCACTTGTCTTGTCACCTGGCACCTCAGCCCTGGAGACTTGGTCGAACTGTAATTTCCGTGGGTTGTGACAGGTGCAGATCTGAGGAAACTGGCAGAAACAACTCAGGTCTCTGTAAACTATCTTTCCCGGGAAGATAGAAAGAACCTGGTGCGTAGTGCTGATGCCAGTCACTGGACGCACTGATGGAGGGACCATTTCATCCATGTTGGATATCTTCTCTTCTTCGATCCACATGACAGTGACTTTTTCAGAGGACTTCTGTAAATACTCACACAGATCCCTCGGTGTTTGTAGGTCACTGCCTCCGAGGACATACATGTCTGCCTTGCGCTTCAGCACCCCTCCCACACCATCAGGTGCGCCCTTTCCATGGGAACGCTCTGAAAAGTTCCAGGTGACCCTCTTGAATCCCCATGTATAAGGAATGCTGCTCATGAGGAAGCAGTTTGTGCGATTCCGGTACTGGGTTGCTGGCCCATCACTGAGGACATGCATGGAGGGTGTCAATTGCATTGTCTTGTTTTCCTCGGAAATCATCAATAACTGGCTTGATGTGTGCCCACACAGCACGCTCATCATGGCGTAAGGACTGTGAAATGGTGGCATAGCACTGGGAGCCACTGACTGAGTAGGCAACTCCGGTATGCACTGTTGCCTGCTGCCTATTGCCACCAAAATGAAACGCCTGAATCTCTGTGTTTAGTTTACATGCATAGTTCTCAGAAAAGTCTATATGCAAGACCATTTCATTGGGTTGGATGCTCTCCTTGATGTGTCTGAACTGCTTCACCTGATGAAGCCAGTTGAGCTGATGACTTGCAATCGCACTGAGCCTCTGGTTGAACACATCAGTGAGTTCTCCATGTTTGTGTATTTTGGAAATAATAAAATCACATTTTCTGTACCACCCATTTTCTGTTGTCAAGTGTCTTATATTAACTGCTTATAACGGATAGTTATTATAAAGTGTTACCACAATATAAGGTTTAGGTTTCTGTGAAGGGGTTTCTGCTCTGTCTGATGAATTTGCTGTATCACCGAATGAAGCTAAATTAAATTATGTAAAAATGTTTAAAACGTTGTTTTAAACATGTTAAAATGTTTTAAATGGACAAAAGAAACATGGGACTTGTTATTTATTGTTATGTCTGTAGGAAAATACAGTATATATCATCTGGTGTGACAATCAAGTCATCTGGCGTGACAAGCAGATATGTCACACCAGATGACGAAGTGTCACACCAGATGACGTTTTCTGCATTTAGGACTACCTTGAGGCTACCAGGTACACATTAGCATGCTAACAACATGCTAGCTATAACAAAACAACCTAGATTTACATGTAATTATGACCAAAGTTTCAAATAACTTTTGCTTTATTAATGATAAAGGTGTCACACCAGATGACATCCAGAAGTGCCACACTTGTCAAAGTTTCAACAAGATGGCATTTCATGAAAATGTTAAAATCATAACTCACCTCAGACACCTGTCTTGCAGTTGTGCTGGGAGTGCTGAATAGCCTTACAGAAGAAGGACCTCTCTAGCCCAGTAGGTGTCCAAATTATTGCCTGTTTAATTTTTCCAAACTAGTGTCACACCAGATGATTTTGGTTTGGGGGACAAAATCTTTTTGATCAGAAATGACTGAAAACATTATGCTTGGACTTTGAAAAGATATAGGCTCACAAATAGACATTTTTTTTGCCTAAATTCATTTTTAAATGAATTTTAGCAATTCTTTTTCTTAGTTTTATTCAAGTTCCCACTTTGAGAAACAAGGTCGGGACAGTCACACCAGATGACATTTACCATGTTTGGTTGAAGATTCTGAAGAAATGAGGAATGAAATGTTTTAATCTTGAGTAAGTTCACATAAAGCTTAATGTCCTGCACAATATTCAGAAGGTTTTTGACAAATATATTTTTTATTTATACATGTTTGACACCGAGGACAGCGAAAACGCTACGTCACGTCACCCACCCATTTACTGTATGCCCATCGAACACAAAATTACCTGACATACTACATGCGTGTGTACCGGTATCTGTACATGCATGAACACAAGTTTTTATGTACTGTATACTTGTATGTACTGTTTATTTAAAAATAAACATTATTACGATGGGCAGTAAAAGACATGATTCATTCTGGCACTCTCCAGAGGAGTATAATATGCACATCCCCACAACTTTGTAGGTGCTGGATCCAGGAACAAACAGTGAATGAAAAGGGCAAAGTCTGCACACGATAATGCTCTCCCGTCTTTTCTTTGGTAACATGTCCTTAGGTCGAACACCCTTTGGTCCGACCACCTAAACCTAACCTTAACCCTAACCCTAACCTCAGTAAAACTATGCCTAAACCTAACCCTAACCTCAGTTTGACCCAACAGGAGTTTGACCTAACGGGCAGTCCCCCTTTTCTTTTATTTCTCAACCAAAACAATGTTTCGCAAAGCAAAACTTGAAAAGCCCTGCTGGGCGAAACATTGTTTTGGTTGAGAAATAAAAGAAGAGACGGGAGAGCATTATATCGTGTGTGGACATTGCCCTTTTCATTCTGGCACTCTCCCACACATATATTCTCCTCTCACGCATATATTTTCACTCTCGCACACATACCGGTACATTCTCCTTTCACATAGCCTACATTTGCCATGCCATGGCATGCCATGCCATGCCCATGCCATGCAAAAAAGAAAAATTATGACATGATGGAACGTGCAATTAATTATATTAAAATGACACCCCCCAAGAGCACCTCAGCGCCTCCCCTTTAAAAGAAATCCTGCCAGTGCCCCCCGAACTTCCCGGTACTCCTTCTTGGGGCTTTACTGCCCCTGTTGAGAAATACTAATCTATATGGAAGGCTGAAAAACATGCGTTGGGGCACTTGCAAAAAAAATAAAAAAGGTTTAATAGTGTTTGAGAAGTGGTTGTTGTGAAATATATACCAGTGAAATTATATAAAAAATAACTGAAAAGGTTACACAGTATGAGTTGAGGCTACGCATGTATTAGGCTATCATAAATCCAAAAAAGGTGTTTCATTTCACAGGAGGCTTGTTGTATTACTTTATAAAAAAGATTACAGGTCCCTAACTTTAGTTTTGTTTGACATAACAGCGAAACACACAAAGTTTAGGAAGTGAACTTTATTTAAATAAATAGCCACATAAATACAGCCTTACTTGAACTAACATTTTCTCTCTTTCTCATTTACACAAACCCAAACGCCCAACACCCAAATGTACACACACGCGCGTGTGCGCGTGCGCGCGCACGCACGCACGCGCGCACGCACGCACACACACACACACACACACACACACACACACACACACACACACACACACACACACACACACACACACACACACACTCACAGTCAAGTAACAAATCAGGAAACATGTAATACTTCTTATTATCCAAAGTTTATCAAAAGGGTCATCTTACACATTTGCATCAAGAGTCAGTGTTTCAGTTGTTTTGTGATGTTTTCTCAACCCATAGGGGGGAGAAAACATTTCAGAAATATTTATAAAGTGCAATGCTTGCTTTGCTTTATAGAGCAAGTTAAAATGTAAATGAATGTATCAAAAGGGGTATTTTGAATGAATGGCCTGTAATAAAGCCATGTTTCTTTTTTTTTTCTTTCTTTCAAATGTGCTGATTAGGGATTGAATATCTCTGATCATAGGAGTTTGTTCAGAAAAAAGGCACACATGTTGGTGGTGAGTGCAAACAAACAAAAATGTTGACTAAAAATATCAACACTGCTTGTTTCAGAAATAAAACTATATATATATATATATATATATATATATATATATATATATATATATAAATTGGGCCTCAGAAAACATTGTTACTTTAGTTTTTGAGCAATTTCACAGATATGGTAAAACTAACCAAGCTTGCAATGTTACACAGCTACCATGGTTGACAGCTTAATTTCTAATACAGCGGCTGAATAAATTGCACAGATGCCTATATAAACCTGGCAGGTAACATCCATTCATCTCTAGCCATCTCAACCAGTTATGGACGGTTCAAGGAAAACAGATTTCCAGCAAAAAAAGGTATTGCTACGTATTATGTTTCTATTGTTTTTCATTTTCTTACAAACGTACAAAAATGAATACCACAATGGTCCTGAAACCCAACAACTAGCGATATTACAACATAAACAGACTTCGCATTTGGTGGCAGAGGAAGCTTTCTCATAGCAAAATGCTAAGGAGAACATGATAGTGCTAGGTAGACCAGCATGCTAAATTGAGCCACAGCATTCAACGTGAAAAATCAGTAGTGTGTTTCTGGCAAATAACACCTATCTCGAAATGTTCGCTCTTTGGTATAACCCAAATTCTGCCTTTTGACAAAAGAACTGCAAACTTGCTGAGGAACAGCCTAATGAAATGCCTTGAGCCTTTCTTTGTGATTTTCTACAAGTATCACATTATCATGTCTGATAACTAGTACCCATAGACAGCTAACTTGCTCAATGAGGTCCTATAATAATGTAATAACAAGAAAAATGTAATAAAAACAAAAACCTCCACAATGCATTCATTCTGTTGCCCTATATAGATTCTCTGCCTTCTCTTTCCATATGAATATTGCACCATTCCCACAGTCTTTGTTCTGTCCACATGAAAGGTGAAAAAGAGAGGAAATAGCTATATTTTTAGCTGTTATTTCATCAAATGTAGCCTACTGTCTTGTGATTGACGGCAAGTTTTCTGTGTATCATGTTTTTTTTTTCTTTTCTGAATCTTTATGACAATGGCGTTTCCAAATTTAAATAGGTTTCAAACATGGTTATCTGAGGAGGTAGCATTAAAAACAAGGTTTTGAAAAGCACAACGAGTGTGCCTAATGAGAGAACAGAATTATGTAAAGAGGAAACCACATATGATGTTTTGTGCCATCAAGCTGACTCATGTACCTATTGTTCTTTAGTCACTCAGCTTGACAGTATTTTTCTTCTTCTTTGGCTGATGAAGATGTACTGTAGCTGTTTTTGTTTTTGTTTAGTTTTTTAGCAGCATAAGCTAACTATTATCGTACATGAAAAAAATCACAGTTTCAGTCACAAATGTACCCCTCAAGTAAGAAGCGTGGAAGCTTAGGGCTGCTTAAAATGCAACATCTTTGAAAAAAAAGGGGGAAAAAAAGAGCTTTGGTCTTCTCTCCATTAAAACGAAAAAATAAATAAAACAAAAAGTGTGACAGTCTTCATATGAAAAAAATGAAATGTGAGACATAAGTTTATCTGGTCACCTTTTCATTCAAGTGAGTTTATCATTTCGCCTGGTCTGTGTGTCCGGTCAAAGGACTGTAGCAGATTCTCTCCAGAGTCTGGGTTGAGGCCCAGGCCATTATTGCTTCTCTGGAAGTTTGATTAGGATTCAAAGATTTCTCCAGAGATTGGTTATTGCTTGGTCTTCAGCTTAAGTAATAACACACACGCACAAACACACATGTATTCTGTGTTACTAAATAAAAGTATTGATCTGTCACTTGCAGTCTTTCAACCATCATCTATTCCAAACCAAGTGACCTATCCGCCGGGAGTCTTCCAGTGAGGGAACATTCATTTTGTCTGGGATTGGCATTGTACTTATTTCACCATCACACAGCTGCTCAGCTGCTGCATCTCAGACTCTGGGCTGGAGGTGGACCCATGCAGGCTCCAGGTCCCTGGTCTAGACATGAAGGGACTCTGGGCGACAGCCTGGGGCTGCTGTTGGATGTTCGTGTGGGGGTGCAGGTGGGGTTGCTGGCTGATGTGCAGACGCGCCTCGAGTAGGTGCCTCAAGAAGGTGGTCTCCCCTGTGGCGGAGGACACCGGGGAGACCGAAGAGAAGCAGGATGATGAGGAGGAGGAGGATGAGCAGGAGGAAGATGAGGCGTCGAGGGGTTGCTGCCAGAGGCCATGGTGTAGTCCTATAGGGGCCTGGCAAGGAGGAAGGGCAGGCTGAGGCTCTTTTTGGAGGAGGGTAAAGCTGGGGGCGTCGAAGAGGGAGGCAGGTTTGAAAACGGCAGAGGAAGGCGGGGACGGAGGCTGCTGCTGAGCCAAGAAGAGCAGGGGGTTCTGTGCGGGTGCAGTCTGAGGGGCTTGGCTCTGAGGCTGGGCCTGGTGCTGGATCTGCAGCATCCTGGTGAAGCAGAGATTCAACGTTTAGTGCATGGTGTCTTAAGCCTCATACTAGGGCTGCAACCATCGATTATGTTCACAGTGATTGTTCTATCCATCACTTTTTCGATTATTCAAATAACCGAGAAGTGCTTTTTTTTGGCTAATATCAACTGCCGTCTCACCTCTGCTGGTGTAGCACTTCCTCTAGCATGCTCCGGTGTTCAGAGAGAGCTGGACCCAACGACCCACGGCTTCCGCGGTTACAGGAAGGAGGAGGGGCCACCTGCCTCGTCAGACCCTTGATCTTGTTCAACCCCAGGAGGCCTTTTGTGCGCGTGGTCTTCCTCAGCTGCTGACGGAAAGCCTTGAGGCCTGCCGGACAATAGACACAATACTCTTTTGATCTTTCGACGATGACACACTGACTGACACTATGAAATCCTGTGTATTCACTTAACTCTGAGCGTGTACAGTTATAAATAGATAAATGAACACTGAGGATGTTACTGTAGAGTAGGAATAAACATGCAAAGGTCTAGCTGAAGGTGGAGCAGTTGCGTTGGTGCTCTACCTTGTGTCAGGGAGGTGTCAGAGGCTCTGCGGCCTTCCTGGAAGCTGGCAGAAGGCAGGCTGCCCTGGGCCTGGGGCAGGAGGTGTGACGAGAGTGTCAGCGGGGATCCCGTGGGCGCTAGGGCTCTTGCGTCAGCCCCACAGGTCAGATGCATCGACATGCCGCCCACAGCGCCACGCAAGGCCGGCGTGCCAGGACTGGATGAAGACTTGAGGCAGCTGTCCGAAGACGCACCGTCTGAGGGACTGACTACGATGCCTGGAGGCACAAAAGGGAGGAGAAGTTAAGTCACAGAATCACCTGCGTACAGGCATGTGTATCAAAGTGTCATAGCGTGTAAGTTAGGCATACTCACATGGAGGGTTGCACTGGTGGAAGCGGGCAGACACCTCGGCCAGCGTGTGTCTACGGGAGGTGGTGGTGGGAATGAGCAGGGGCCCTGAAGCGTGCGTCACCTCGTCCTCCTCCAGGTCCCTGGGTCGGACCTCTTCGCTGATGCTGGTCTCCAGCAGGCTGTTTGGTGAGATGGAGCGGTTCCACAGCAGACGGTTCAGACTCGCCTCCACCGGAAACACCACGCGCTGGAGACAGGGGGAGGAGCGCTAGCGATTAGCGGCTGACAAACAGGAAACAGATGGGGAAGGGGTGCTAGCTGTTAGCTACTGGTCTACCTAGACTATAGAACAGGGGTGGTGGGTGGAGTCTGCAAGTCTCTGATTCAATTAGACTGAGAAAAATGTTCTCTCACCTGGAACAGTCCACCTTGGTCACATTCCATCTCTGGGTACAGAGGAGGGTTGCTCTTGGCTGGAACTTGAAATGCTGTTGCTCTAAAACTGTCTGTAGACTCCATTATCACCTAGATGCAGAGAAGAAAATATTTTTAGCATGTAAATACGAAAGCTAAAGCTCCATAGTACTCCTAGAGTTACGGCTAGGCCCAGATTCAGACCCAGTTAGAAACTCTCACCTCTGCAGTGGTGGAGTCAGAGGTGCTCCTGGGCCTTTGGCTCCAGGTTCCACACTGGCGGCTGAGCTGCTGGGCACGATGCTCTCTGACTCTCTCCAGCAGTAGGTAGTAGATGGCTGAGAAGTGATTGTAGCTGCTGCTCTGTAACGACTGTTTAAGAAGACATGGATTAGGGGATGTGTTGCGGTTGCTTGCCTATACCCAGGCAAACACTGTGCATTTGTTTACCTGCAGATAAAATTGCTTGTTTTATCAGTCTGTCTACAGTATGTCTATGCATTTCAAAATATGACCAGACAAGCTGTCTGATCTTTTCAGAGACTCAAGATTGAGAAATTGAGACTGATTACATGCTGGTGCCACTAATTCTTCCCACAAAATGAGCAGTAAGCCCAAAGGTATTTGGGGCTCCATGTTGGGTTGGACTATGGCGTCAGGAAGATAGCATATCTCTTGATCTGACGCCAGACATGACTAACTGTCTCACCTCCCCCACTCCCACCAACATGCCCTCATCACCCACAGACACCTGTCTCCTTGAAACTCAAAATAATCGTGAACACTACCAGGGACAGCTGCTAGACTACACACATTGTAGATACACATACAAAGTCATCATTAACAAGTTACCTCTATGGTCCGCTGGCGGTCGATGCCCAGTGTGTTCATGATGCCAAGGACAGGCTCACTGTAGTCCCCCAGGTTGGAGTTGTATTCTGTCAGGGACTGGCTGAGCGTCTGGTGGGGGGCTGTTGGATCCGCCAGCATCCAGCGGTGCTGCTTGATCTGGGCCATGCTGATACGCTTGGCCGGGTCCACCACCAGCATCTTACGGATCAGGTTCTCACAGTCTGAGGAGCAGAAACTGAGGGTAAGACTCTTTGGTTTGGAGCGCTCTGGTACTTGGGCAAAACCGGTAATTAGCGGTAATTCCAGAGATTTGCTGCCACAGCAACACATACCTTGGGACATGAAAAAGGGAATTCTAAAGCGTCCTTCAGTGACTCTTTGTCTGAGGGCAGGAAGGCTTGGCCCGTCAAATGGAAGGGAACCACACACAAGAACATATAGCACCACTCCGAGACTCTGTAAAAAAGTAAAAACCAATAAGGATAATGTCAGTTGTATTCTTATTGATATTAATACAAATAAAAACATCACTGCTTGTTTTTTAACCTAATGCATGCTTTTTTATGACTTACCCAGATGTCTAAGTGAGGCCCCTCATACTCCTTCCCCTCGAACACTTCTGGGGCAGCATAGGGGGGGCTGCCACACCATGTAGACAGAGGCTCGCCTGCATTGTAGAAGTTACCAAATCCAAAATCTAAAACACATAGAGGGAGATGGAGAGGGATTTGGCTTGTTAGTGTTTGCTGCTACAAAATTAGAACAATGCTATCTACTACATGTGTGTGTGTGTGTGTGTGTGTGTGTGTGTGTGTGTGTGTGTGTGTGTGTGTGTGTGTGTGTGTGTGTGCGTGTGTGTGTGTGTGTGCGTGCGCGTATTGCTGTGTGTCTTTTGTGTCTGAAAGACGGAATCATCGGCATGTCTGTTAATTCCCCCTTTCAAATATTCATCTTAATAAAAGGAAATAATTAGTGGCTCTAAATTAGCATGCAGACAATGCCATGATGTTCATTTAATTAAAATTATCCCTGGCTTGAGAATCCCAAAGCCACAAATCATTTTTCAGGCCAATCAGACAGAACATCAGCAGGTAGAAATGTGTCTCATATATCCAACGAACGTGACGCTCAAATAAAAACAATCAATGAATGAAAGACAAATATTCCCCCCAAACTCCCACCTTGCACTTTCACCATGAAAAATAGCAGATATACAAGCTCACGGCGCGGCACTCGGTGCCGCGCTGTGAGCTTGTAGATCTGCTATTTTCGTCCCAGTCTCCTCATTAGTAGGGAAACACTCACCAGCTATTTTGATGTTCATGTTGGCGTCTAGCAGCAGGTTCTCGGTTTTGAGGTCACGGTGAACTATGTGATGTCTGTGGCAGTAGTCCACCGCTGTCAGGATCTGCCAGAACTTCTTGCGTGCCTCGTCTTCACTCATACGGCCATAGGTGGTCAGATGGTCTGGAGGGTGAGCGTTTTATTTAATAGTTTTATTTGTAAAAAAAAAAAAAAACGACTTAAATAAATAAATAAAAATCTAAATTCGGTAGAGCTGCTGCAGTGTTCTGTATCAGACTGGGAGATATGATAAAAAAAATAATGTCTTGATTTAATATTGTGTCCCAAGAGATTAGCACACTACCGTTTCTTTTTTATTGCATGAGAGCCCTCCCATGGTTACCACAAAAACTATTAAAAGTAAAAAGAAGTTGCTAGTGGAACTCACCAAACATCTCTCCATTCTTCGCATATTCGGTCACAATGTAAAGCATGTCTTTAGTCTCCATGACCTAAGGGAAACACAGGAAACAGAGGAGGATTTAGTGCAAACTAGGTCATAGGCAGCTGATGATGTTGACAGAAGCGATGAATTTCCAGCGAAGAAAAAAAAGAAAAAGAAAACTGCTCTAAGTACTTCAGCAGAGCCAGACCAGCAGAGCCACTGGGGACATATCCTGGCTCCTAGATTTCCCTGTTCACACAACTTTGCTGTTGTTTAAGGATGCTTGCGTACGAGCGGACACACACATACGGGCGGACACACACGCACACACACACACGCACACACACACTCACTATACTGTATATCAATGTGCAACATTTTCAGTAATGCGGACGTGCGTCAGAAATTAGTGTTAAATTTCATTCTAAATCCATATCTTTTTTCATCCTTGTGAACAGAAAAACATTCACGCACAGTGCTCACATGGGTCCCTCCTTGTTTATCGAGGGCACCATAAATGGAATCACTCAACACCAGCATACTTTAAGTGGAACGGAAAGACGCAAGTCCCCTTCCCTTCCTGAAACTCCCAGAAAACCCGCCATGTCTCAGGGGAGCCCTCGGGGCTGGTGCGTCTGAATAGAGGTATTACACAACAAAGAAAATATTTCTTAAATGACAAAGCCTTCTCTGCAAAAAAAAAAAGAAAAGAAAATGCCGGTCAATGCGTATCAAATTTTTCCATTGAATGGCAAGGCCTAATTCTTTTCTATTGCGGGACTTTTAGAAACTCACAGGAGCTTTCAGTGCTTCCGTGCACACATGCCTGGTCTGGGCAGGGTTTATCTGTGAGATAAGGCACCGCTCTATGCCTCTGTCACCTTGAGGTGCAGCTGACGTCAGAGCTTTTAAGAAATAGACTCTGGCACATTAAGGACCCACACACATCCCCCCCACCCTAGGGAGGGATAAGGGGCGGAGGTTGGGGGTTGGGGGGTTGACTGACGGAAGGTCAAAGGGAGAAGCTGAGGCAAGGATAGAGACAAAAGAAAGCAAAGGCCTGTGATGATTCTCCAGTTATTGTGGAAGAGGCTGTTATTTTTTTTAATCATGCCTAACCAGAGGGAGTGGACACTGCAGTTTATCTGTCTTACGTCATACACCGAATGACATGAGACCAAAATGGCCAATGTGTGAATGTGGTCAACCGGGAGTGTCTTACTGCCTAGTAGACTCCTAATTCACATCTGACCTCTAGATCACAAGCCTGGCTCACGCCACCACTTTCTCTCTTTACACAAGGGAGGAGGATTTTTACTTTTACCAAATGTATTCTATTTAACAATGTAACTCGCTGAAAATAATCATTTTCAAAACCGGCATAATTTTTATTGACAGAAAGGAATTTGTCTTGGTGAGCTTGGTGCATTATATTGAATCAACAATATAGAAACATTTTCAGTTATGTACAGTTTAGTTTACCTTCTGTATACCTACTAACTACACCCTCTACTGAGGCACTGGTATAGCAGCACAGGTAATTTAACAAATGATTGCGTTAACTAAAGAGAAGATCTGTTATTTCCGTTGAGCAACACGGTTGTGCGTTAAGGTATAAATTAGAGAGCACAGTCCTGCTGGTTACCACACTCAATCGTCAAAGCAGAAAGCACCACACTGGAGTCACTACTGTTCTCACGTTAATGCAACAACGAGGACAAGGAAACAGATAGATGGAGGAGAGGTGGAAACACGAGGAGGCAGAAATACAAGCTGTACGCGGGGCGAGGCCCAATCACTTTAGATCGCTGTGTGCGTTTAGCTCTAAATAACAGTTCCCTGGCGGAGCGGAAAGCTGGAACATTGTGAGATCTTTGGAAAGCATGATTGGAAGTGTTGATTAAGTTACTGGGATGCACTGCCAAGTCTCTGTCCCATCAATAATAATCTATTCAGTGGCTCATCTGGAAGCAGGCCACCATAGAGGAATCTGTCTCCCGAGCACACGACCGAAGAAACTCAGTAAAATCCTCAGTGTTCATCAAAGTCTGAGGGTCTAGAATGGGTCCATTTGGGTCCATTTCTACTCTCAGAGTTACATTAACAATTTCACTGCATACCTTTAAGCAATATTTGAGTGGATTCCTGAGTCATAGTCGTATTTAATGTTCGGCAGCATTCAGCTGGTTAAAAGTAATTCTCAACTCCAGCAAAACAACACGGAGATGATCATGTCATTCAAAAACTCTGATGTGTTTATGTGTATGTGACTATGTGTGTGTGTGTGTGTGTGTGTGTGTTTACTGTTTACACGTGTGTTGTCAAGCCTGCTGAGGGAAAAAGCGGATTCCTTGTTCTAAGTCTTCAATTTGATTAAGAGCAGCAGTTGGCGGGATGGCCTTCACGTGATTTGCAGACACATTGCACTTGGCTTCCACTGATGCTAATTGGACTTGACATTCAAACCTGTAGAGTCAGACTCATCTTTAAGCACCACTCTCTCCCTGACTTTCCCGCAACTCACTCTCGCTCCTCTCAATCTGTGTGCACTGTCTGTCACTGATCGCTGCAGTACGCAGCAAAATCCTCTGTGTTAAGTTACCCATTTGTAGGGCTGTCATGATTATGACATTTTACATGACGATTAATTGTCACTCAAATAATTGCGATTAACGATTTAATTGTGTATTTGTCGTTGACAATTACATTTCTGTTTGGCTTTTAGGCTTTGAAGTTGCAGATGGCAATCATGACACATAACTTATATATACAAAGAAATTACTGACATATTTAACAATTTTATACTTAAAAAATAACATTGATAGTGGAAATAGCCGATCTACAAGCTCACAGCTTGAGCTTGTAGATCGGCTATTTCCACACATTTTTGAAAGTGTTTTAAACTATATTAACATTACTCAACAAGGAAACGATTATGGCGTTTAGCCTATGCAAAATAATTGCGATTACCTCAAATAATTGTGATCAGACGATTATGTAATAATTGTGACAGCCCTACCCATTTGTGAGTAAAATTTACCTGGAGTATTTTACAGTGTATTGACTATCACAAACCAACAACACTGAAATGCACACCGCCAAAATGCACAAGCATTGTCGTTTCCACCCATCATTCATCTTATTGTTTGTGCTCTCTCACACACACACTTTGCTGCTTTGGATGGCATTCGGAGGTCATAATGGATTGCACTAATGCCACTGTGCTGCAAGTGTCACTCAGCGTGTCACTGGATACCATTAAGAGGACAAATGTACCGTAATGTGCGTCACGATGTAATGATGCTACCACGCCTGCACAACTAGTCATATGATATGGCAATGCCTCTATGTATAATGCTTCAGTGGAAAACATGTTAGCCTTAGCCTTAGCAGGCAGTACAATTTTACTGTACTACTTTGACATCCACTGATGCCTTTTACACACTATACACATACACACATGTACCCATTGCTCCTCTGCAGATAGCCTTGTGGCAAACCACAAACGCACAGCACATGGCACCGCTGCTCAACTGTCACAGGCCAAGCCGCCACTGCAGTGTAGGCCTACAGTGTCAGTGAACACACTCTCACACACACGCACGCACGCACGCACACACACACACACACACACACACACACACACACACACACACACACACACACACACACACACACACACACACACACACACACACACAGACGAAAGCAATACACACCTGGTACAGTTTGATGATGTGGGGGTGGTTCAACAGCTTCATGATCTGCACCTCTCTGTAAATCTTTTCTAGGTTGGAGGGGTTCAATCGGGTTTTATCAATTATCTTTATGGCCACCTGCAAGACAACAGATCATTAAGTTCCTGCATGCATGGACAAGACAGGTCAATAAATGATTACGGTTTCAAATCATAGCAATGATAAATGATCACAAGTCCACAGACAGACAAAACAAAACATACACAGTGATATTTTCCTGTGGAGGAACAGAATGCTGACCTGTGTTTTGGTGACTTTATGCCTGGCCAGTTTGACCACTGCAAAGTTTCCCTTCCCTAGAGTGCGGATGATCTCATAGAAGCCGACCTGTAGGGGCCTTCCCAGCGCAGGGCTGGGCTGAGCCCCATGGCCGCTCTCTGTCATAATCACCATGGTGCACCGATAATGTGCACTTTTATTCCAATGGACAAGTCAAGTGCGGTAGCCTACACGTGGAAACAAAGACAACGACACTTAACTAAACATACAATACTATATTTTTATATAGCATTTTGGCACATATGGGTTGTAAAGCAGGGCAGGCTGATATGCTCACTGGACATAAACATTCAACGATAATAGGCTAATAATAATAATAATAGCATAATAATAGCATAATAATAATAGCATAATAATAATAATAAATAGCAAATCGATATTAGCAAGAATAAGCATACAATAAATATTCTATTAACTCAAAGTAGCCTAGTTTCTCAATTGACTTTAGTCGGGGGCAAAACCAATTTAAAAAAGCGAAATGTAGATTACAGCCTATGTCAAAAATAAATATTTGATATAGGCTAGATCATTCTGAACATCAGGCTAACCTATATAGCCTATAATAGAGTTATAAAGTTACGTTGATTAAGTAACACCATACGGGCTATAAGACAACTTTAGTTTAATCTAAATATTATCTATATGTATAAAAAAAGATATATATATTAAGCCTTACCTTACAGAGCGCAAAGTACAACGACCTCCTCTGACGGTTCAAAAAACAGAACCATTCCACGACCATTAACAGCACAAAAGAAACATATACAACCCTCCCTGACGCAGATATCCTCTCGTCTTTTGAAACGAATTAAATATTGGAATTATGCTATTTAATAGTGTCTGTCCAGTGTGCGTTAGCCGTAGCCTATACAGTAGCCAATAACGTGTATATTATAGTATAGTAAAGTGACTCGGCAGGTCACTTCTCTGGGCTACGGCACTGTGTTGTGTGTGTCTACTCGTGCGCTGACTGCGCTCCGCTGGAATGCAGAGGGATCCAGTGTTCAAAGGGAACTCCTCCTCTCTCCGCCACCATAACAAATTGATACCCACCTTATTAACGTCACACCCGCGTCAGAGCTTCGAGCAAGGGCGCAAGGCCGGGCTAGAGCGCGAGGCACGCGTTGCCGGGCAACCATCGGCTCGGCGCTACGGTGACGTGAGTGCTGATGGAGCAGTTGCCTGGCGACGGGGGGCGGTGACGTCAGTGCCAGAGAAGCGTCACCACGTGATGTTTCCTCCCAAGCTGTTCGGCAGTGGAAGGGAACTGTGTGGCGACGAGCTGGGGCTCGCTCATATCCTGGCATTGCTTCAACAACTTGCCGCTGTTGCCCTAAACTGACTCCTCTGTGAGAAGTGAAACAGAAAGTAAAGGTCCTTGTGAAATTTCATGAAGGACCAATGGGATTAGATAGCAGCCCCCCCCCCCAGCCTTCTGTTCTGTTCTATTCTGTTCTGTTCTGTTCTTAACCATATTCTATGTTCTGTTCTTCTGAACAGAATATATTCTATTCTGTTATTTTGAGTGGTGCTAACCGCTCCTGGTGCCATGGCATTGGTCCGAAGGTTCATTAGTCCGAAGGTTCATTAGTCCGTATTTGTTAAGAATACTATGCCTAACCCTAACCCTAAACCTTAATTAACCTTAAAGCCATACTGTGTAAGATGCCCAACTAGTGGTCATTAGCCCTATAGCAAACCGCGGTCGCGTCCGCGTCTTTCGGACGTTTTTCGTACCTTCAGACCCCCGCGTCTGCCTCCACCTCGCTGAGATCTATCTTTTAAGGGGTCCCTTGTTCCTGTGCGTTCAGTAATTCCAGAGATACGGACTCCTTCACCCTGCCTCTGGTAGGCGAAATTACCTAGAGAAGGGATGGTACAAACGGGCGACAACAAATATGGCTGCCATAGCGACCCCACTTCAAGATGCGCTGTGATTGGCCGGCAGTTGTATAACCCTCGCTGTGATTGGCCGGTAGTGTGATGACGCAATTTTGGCGCGAGATCCGGTCCACGGCAAGGATCTCAGTTTACATACAGAGAAGGCTTTACAGGCTGAAATTCACGGCGCGGATCTTCTAAAACTTTTGTGATTTAATAGTTAGGAGAATTTTAAGATTTGTTTTATAAAAAAAGTTACATAGTACAACTTTAACTAAATTCGGACTAATGAACCTTCAGACTTATGGGCAGTCCCCAACCGCTCCTACGCCTGGCTTTGTGTGTATGTATGAGTGTCCGTATGAGCACGGCATGTCCGTATGAGCACGGAACTCCATGTACGGAGATAACTAACGTCACAGACAGAACAGCCCATAGAAGGAGGTATGCACGTGTGGCGCAGGTGCGATTTTTCTATTATGCTTTGTTCTGTCCTGTCCCATTCCTTTCCGTTATTCAATGCGCTGAAGGCAAAATTAGGTTACTTGATCCATCTTCATAATATCTGTTATATACTGCATATTGTCCCCAAGCTGTCTTTAGTTGATTTGCATGCTTCCTTATGTTCTTCTACTCCTCTCATATTGCAGACAACCCCCATAAAACCTTTCTAGCACACAATGTCACGGGAGACATGGGGGTGGAGAGGCTAACAGACCGTATAGTCATGTCAGGTTCACTTCAGGTAGACCAGAACAACAGAGAAAGAAAGGAAAGAGAAGGGAGGAGCATCCAGCAAGAGAGCACACAAACCTGCACACAGCACACACAATTGTGTACACACACACGCACGCACGCACACACACACACACACACACACACACGCATGCATGCACGCACACACACGTACACGCACATGCGCGTGCACACACACACACCATGCACTCACACACAAAAATGTTCACCATGTGCACACAAACACACATATCTCTCTCTTTATCTACATTTGCTGCACTCATAACTGAGGTTTCATTCTTTGTCTCATCGTGCTTTGCAAACATTACTCATCACACACGCACACGCCACAGTCTATGGCACACACGCGCGCTCTCACACACACACACACACAAACACGAACTGCGTCACATTGAATTACAAATAATTTAATATAATAACATAATTATGTCATGTCAGTCTGAACAAACTGTACAGACAGTTCATGAATCTTATTTCCATTCTTTGTGACAGATTGGAACGCACTGCTGGGTTTTGGTTAGGACGGACACTGCATCATTTCCTTTTGTCAACGTGAGCCAGCAGAGCAGAATGAACACAGTTCGTCCTGCCCTATGTCTAAGGTCACCAACTTGGGGTCATTTTGGACATGATAACCTGTCACTTCTAATATCACAGGCATGTCATCATTAAGTACAACTCCTTCATGCTCAAATACTTTCCCCCAGCATGCCCATCAAAGTACTTGGGACAATACGGTTGAAAAGAAAATAGTGTGTAAGATATAATGCTGTCAAGCATGTTCAGCCGGGTCAGTAAGTTATATTGCTACCAAGGAGGATGGCAGCAGATGCAACAATCATCTCTCCTATGCATGGCCATTAGAGATACTGTACCATATCGTTGCAACATTTTACTTTTACTTTTGATACTTGAAATACAATTAAAGTACAGGTAATTCCTTAAAACATTTTTTTTCTAGTTAGATACCGTACCTCAGGCTTTTCAGGTTTTGTTCCACCAATGCAGCTACGACATGGTTCTGAAATCAAAACCCTATGGGCAAATATCCTATTTTGATTTATGAGGGCGGAAAAAAGAAGTGGTTATTATTTCTCTTCCGTGTGCCATGGCCACTGACGTACACCGGCAACGTCTCTAGTGTACTCTTTATGATTGACGGCCTTGTGCTTTATTGTTGGACAGAGAGCGACTTATGTTCTGTTTGCAGGGCTGCTGCACTTTAAAGTCAATTGTGTCTAGACTCCATAGGGTTGCCAACTATCTGAAGTAAAATAAGGGATGCCCAGAAAAAGGTAAATTCTCACTATATATATAGGCCTACAACTTTTGTATGTTATATTAACCACTTAAACACCTGCATCCATATTATGGGGGAAACATTCGCCCCAACGTGGCGCGTTGTGAGCTTTAGATCGTCCATTTTTGGCAAAGAGATTGGTGTAGACAGAAAAAAGCGGCCCAGGAACAGAGACTAAGCTCCAGTTTGCTTGAACTTCTAGAGGATGGTCAACCTTGAACTTGTAAGAAGTGTGTCATTGATTGATTCCCAAAAATAAGGGACACATATTTTAGTTTAGGCTACAACTAATTGAGGATTCCTTATTCCAAGGGACGGTTGCATGGCAACCCAATAACTGTGTCCCTTCTCACCTGTCAAATACAGCCCTCAGTGCAGAGGTTTTGATGCTAATGGGGATTTCCCAGTAGAAGTGTCAAACTCAGTTTTGTGGTGAAATAAACACAGCCTACACAGCAGTGAAAGGTCACACAGTGCATTAGAATACAGACCACGCAGTGCTGCCTGGAGCAGAGTAAAATGGGGGATACATAATCCAAACAGATAGAGATGAATGACATGGATCTGATAAGAGTAAATGGGAACAGAGCGAAAAGTATCACCCCAACTCCCCAGGCACTTGCAAGTGTAATCACAAAAGGCGAAGTGAAAAAAAAAGAAAGACCTGTGACACAGTTCTTTACAGGTCAGTTTAGAAATTTGGTCATTTAATAACAGGTGGCTCAGAATACATTCTGGGTCGTGGGAAACCTCTAAAGGTGGCAGAGATCACAAGGATATCAAATGGGTAAAACAAAACAAAACAAAACAAAACAAAACAAAACATGTCTGAAAATGTCATGAGTGAGTCTTACTGAGCAGCCTATACAGAAACTGTAACAGCTTGCATAGAATGTGTGGGAGAGTGAAAATGCAAAAGCGCAAGAGAGGGCAGGAGTTTACCCTCCCTGTGCTCCAGAATGTTAGAAGAAGAATGCAAAGATCATGCAAAGCTTCCCTGCCAAAAGGTCATGCACGGTTTTGAAGTGCGATTACACCGAAACCTCATAGCCTCTCTGCTACTGCTCTCGTTGTTTTGTCAACCATACATCACTACTCGTCCCCATTTGAATATCGCCTTGATTTGCATGATACATGTGTTGTATTCCCTGAGTGGGCAAATCCGCCCTGGTTTTATAACCTGTGTTTACCTGAGACAAGTTAACTCAGCAAACAGTTGTTTTATTATGAAAGAACAAAGAGGCATAACATATTGGACAAGTGAACCTTCTGAAAGCATTATAAGTCAAGTGGCTACAGAGCATGTTTCTCTTAAACCATCTCTTTTTGTCTTAATTGAACAACCACAAAACCTTAAACCCTAAATCTATGTCCAGGAAATGTACAGTATTTATTGCTCCTCTGTAAGTTAAGCCCTTTGACAACCATTGTATCTTCTTGTTTATAATAATTCCTGGAAAGACAATTTGTAATTCCCGCCTCTTTCTCTCTTTCAATCTCACTCTCTCTTTGCCCAATCTCTTCAGTATTTCTGAAATACAAGCACAGAAATAGTATGTGGAGTATGTGGAGCTAATTTAATTAGCCAGCTAATTCATTCATTCATTCATGATGTGCTTTTGAATACCGTTCATGGCTTTGAATGCCCTTGTATTCCTTATTATGATTTATGCCTTATGTATACAGCATCTTTTATTTCCTTTGTGTATGAAATGTGTTGGAAAAAACGAAGCTGCCTCATCTTGACATAGGAAGTCAGGTGGTGTGTTTGTGTGCGCATGAGGTGATGTGATTCAGAGTCATATGCTACATTAATACACTCAATAGCATACATTGCCATTTTGATGGTGTGTGTGTGTGTGTGCGTGCGTGCGTGTGTGCGTGCGTGCGTGCGAGCATGTGCGTGCGTGCGAGCATGTGCGTGCGTGTGCATACGGAATTGTATGGGTGTGGGCACCAGAGGCGTAATTTGACCAATATCTAGGGTGTTGCAAGGAATGGAGTTTGTCCACACGCGTGAAAAATGTCAGGTTTTATCCGGTTTTGGGTCTAAGAAGTGCCAATAAGAATAAACCATTTGTCTCTGCTATAATTTCTAAATGGCTACAAAACATTTTGTTTGATGAAGGACAATAATTATTTAATAACAATAAGGGAATATCAGTGAATAATAATACTTTAAAAAATGATTTTTACATTTGAAACTTTTTAATTATTATTTTTATATATAATATGTGTAATCTTTGAGTACAGTTCGGATATTGCTGTTATTCATAACCAGACAACCAGAGAGAGAGACAAGAGAGAGATGATCTCTTAACATTCCAATCAATCAACTCAATTGTCGCCAGCTGGTCTCTGTGTGAAACCTAGACTCCAGTGAGCAGTTGATTAATTCTTTAAAAAAATCATAACTCTTGACAGGAATGGGCTAGAGACTTACTTTTTCCCCTAAATGCTCAGAAATGCTAGGGTGTAAACACCCAGAGGCCCAAATGACGCCACTGGTGGGCACCAATTGCTTGCAAAACTTTAGCACAATTTGAGAAGATTTTTTAAGAAAACGTACAATTAGGAACATATTTAGGTTGGAGTTGCAGGCATGTAGGGGATAGGTTAGATTTGGAGTTATGGCAATTTATACTTTGTTGGGTTGGGTTAAAGATGGCAATAAATTACAGACTTGAAGGAAGGGCAATCTGAATGTTGAGTTCTCATTTATTAGCATTTACTAGAGGACAACAAAGGCTTATCAGGTAAGTTTCACATTTTGTTACATTTCTAACAATGCACAAACAGCCATTATATAGGCAGTGTGCATGTTTGGCCTGCATATATCATTGTCCTTCAGTTTCTAATGCAATATGTTCCAGGCAATGTCCTTCATTTGGTGAGACGCTACATTGTTCACATACAATAGTACAGTGCACAATCCTATTTCAAATTGTAGGCTACTTGCTGAAAACCATGGAGGTATAATGGCTTTGAATGGTAAGCATTTCAGTAGCAGGACTCAGATAGCAGCTGTAACCTTGTCTATTCTCCTGTCCCTTAACAACAACAACAGAAACAACAAAGCAAATGACAGCAGCAGCTTCAAAGGGAACAGCGGATTCCTTTGAAGTAGGATCTTTAATGTCCTGGATCATCTCATTAAGGTCATGTGTTGAGTCAAATTCAATGTTTTATAGCCTGGCACGGCTGGCAGTCTCCGAGGTCAGGATCATGGAAACCCAGAAGAATCCTTTGGGTAAACAACACAGTAATCAGATATGTGTGAAACAAAACCATGTTTTGTTTCACACATATAACAGAACCATGTCCCTGAACACCCAAGGGAGCAAACAGCACAGTAAAATCCTTGAAAACCAAAGGCAAACTAGGTGCTCAAGGGAGGTACAGCAAGGTAAGTTAAAAAAGTGTGGTGGGTGCTACTAGGATCATTGGGATAAAACTTGGAAAAGGAGGAGAGATCTGAGCACTCATTAAATTTAAAGGAGGAAAGACGTAAAAACAAGGTACTTTATTTCACTACAAAGTAATAAAACCCTGTTTCGACCACACAGGGTCTTCATCAGGGCATATATGAGATATATTGTGCGCGGATCTCTCCTCTGTTTTCACAGTAAAATCCTCATTGCAAATTTTACTCTGAGAGTGTACAAATGTAACCAAAATATTTTACTGTGTACATATATTCTGTGACAAATCCATATCAATCCACGTTAAAACGTCACTTTTTTTGCACTGTTGTACAAACAGTACACGCATGGTTGATACCTCCACATGGTTGTGTGTACACAAACCACCTGAAGCGCAGGTCTCAATGACACTAAGCTCCTTTTCTATCCAGGAAAATCCTGTCCATTTCAAGACCTGTCCATGACCATGAGCAGCATCATAGTGACCTCATCCCAGGTCACCAAGACGCACAATCACATTCTGAGAACCACATTGCAGGACATGCTCTCCAGGATTTTGTTCTGAGTCTCGTCATCTCTGCACCACTGCAGTTCTGTCTGGGCCAGCTTGCATGTCTCTTCCAGTTCAACTTCAACACTCTGGCCCATGCTGATAACCATGATACTGACACGATACGGACATGATGCTGACATCATACCAACCATGAATTTGATTGATATACTGACCATGATACTGACTGACGTGATACTGACATCACATGCATACTGACCGTGAGGCTGACAATGATACTTACAATGATAATGACCTGATACTAATGACATGATATTGATAATGATCATCATACAGACCATAATAATAATTAAGTAAATACTAGGAGCTGATGGTTTTGTTTTTTATTGAGTTTGCTAGAGGGGTGTAGGGCCGCCAAACAAGGCTCGATAACTATAACTATATTGTTCAGTTGTGGTGTGGACTCTTTTAAGGTTTTGGTTCCTCAATTTATCTTTGTAGCAGCAATAATAATAATTACATTTAAAAAAGTAATTATGTTATCATTTTTGGTATGGACGACCCTTACATGACCTCACTGACACTTGAACTGGGGTTGACCGTACACACACAACCGTACACACACAAATCTCAGTCCATCCAGCCATTCTTCTGTTTCACTCCCTGCTTTTGCATTGTGTTGCAGTCTCTTAAAAGCGCCTTTGTCTGATGGGTTTGGAGTTTTGTGTTGTCTCAGGGAGGACAGAGGTACCATGCTTCCTCCTTAATTAGTTCTGGGCTGTCGTTGCTTGTTGACTTTGACAGGAGTCTGCTGTCCTCGTGAGCTTGTGCGTCAAGCTATCTTCTAACAGCTAACAGCTCGAGTACCTCCCTCCTCAAACAAACAATATTGTTGATATCTGTCTCTCTACGCACGCATGCACTGTACATACAACACACACACACCCACACCCACCCACACACACACACACAAAATACATTCCATAAATATTAACATTAACCTTAATGTTCATTGCTTTTTCTGGGCCAAAGTCACAACACTCATATACACACAACAAACACTTTTGTGCGATATACAGTACGTAATGTTCTTTTAACAAGGTTAAAAGTGCAAACTGACTAGAGCCTTGTTGTCCCGATAAATGCTGATAAATTAAAACGCATCATTCAGTTTGCCCTTCCTTGAAGTGCTTTTCTGTCAACACTAGTAAGATCAGGCTCCTGGGACAAATACTTTATTCTGTCCCTGCACACACGCACGCACACATGATATGGCAATCCTGAAATTATATAATAATATCCTAATATTGTAATTATATATTAATATAATATAATATAATAATAACATCATGCACGCAACGCAAACACACTCGATTACACTAGTATTACACTACCCAACCGTTCATTTAAAATTACATTTAATCTTAACCTGCTGGCCCAACTTCAACCCTAAAAAGGGATCATTAATGATCCCTGAGGGGTCAGGGGAAAATCATTTTCAGCATTGTATAGTGTGCTGCTCATGTGAACGCATGGGGGAACAGTTAGGTGTTAAGTGTCAAGCTCAGGGACACTGAGGATCAAACCGGGAACCTTCTGATTCACAGACAGTCGCTCTACACTACCTTCTGAGCTACTGCAGCCCCTATCTCAATCCCTAAACCCCTAAAATGTACCTCCATCCTAAACATAACCCCTGCTGTAAATACCAAATCCTATCCCTCACCCCAACTTCATTCTTGTAACCCAAATTTGGGTCCATAAATATTATCCTTCACCAATTATTTTCTTTCTTTCTTTCTTTCTTTCTTTCTTTCTTTCGCACGCAACGCACGCACGCACGCACGCACGCACGCACGCACGCACGCACGCACGCACGCACGCACGCACACACGCCCACACACACACACACACACACACACATACACACACACACACACACACACACACACACACACACACACACACACACACTTTTAGAGGACCTCTAAAAGAACCTTTACCTAGAGGTAAAGAAAGAGGCCAGCGGTTTTAATCTTAAACAATATTGATTTCTAAGATAGCATTCATAATTCTGAAACCGCAAAAATGAATCCTGAATCCTATAAACAGAGAACATGCGTAGGGTTGTTGCACCACAAAGCCTTTCCTGGAAGTCTGTGCTTTACTGTAAACAAGATAAATTATGATTTACACACAGGTTGACCACAGGTTCTTAACATGATGATGCACGGACCCCTGGGGCTCTTTTTTTGTGGGGTTTCCCAGCAGGGTGAAGAATAAGAAGTTAATACGTTGCTCAAAGTCCTGTTCAAATATTAATAATGCTTTCAAATGTTGAGCCTGCCCAAGCAGGTCACATAATGCAGTCTGTTCCAGCTCAAAACTGCTTAGCAATTCTAGGAGACTTCAATGCGAAAGATTCAGACCGGATGCACCCTTCATGTGCCATAACAACACCAACCGCAATTGTGAATTCCTTGCTGCCCTGCTTTTGGAACACAAGCTACTGGCTGCGAACACCCTGTTCCAAAAAAGAATGGACAAGAGATAGAGCTGCTAGCTACGTCAGCTAGACTACATACTGGAACTCGAATTCGATCCTGAACACTGAAACTTAGAGCCCTTACTACGCTGTGGACTCTGATCATCGAGTTGTCTCCATGAGGGTACGAAAGGTC